>NC_037673.1:103604454-103904454 GCF_003255815.1 Theropithecus gelada | reverse complement strand
GCAAAAACATGTTGGCCCTGCAGGCTTATTATCTCTGAGTTGTGTTTTTTTCCAGATGAAACTTATTTTGGGTGAGTTTTATTTTGCTACTGCTCCAAGCCCCGTTTCATACCTTAACACCTGTTTCTCATGCAGAGCAAACTGATTGGTAGAAAAGTAAAGTTTGCTTCCTTTTGCCAAGACAGAACATAGCCCTTGGCAAGGTTACCTTTGAAAACAGTTTTTCATGCAGAGCCCGTATACAAGTAGCATTGCTGTTGCCAAGATCCTCTGACTAATGAAGGGTCGGAGAGATGGTGCATTCTTTTTCATTGCTCGCGGCACGTATATGTAGCATTTCTTCTGAGAAAAGGCACTCTGGAGTTTCAAACACAAACTGGAAGTTTAACCTTCCAAGAGGAAGGTCAGTGTTAGTTTTTATTGATAACACAGAAGAAAGCCACTTTATAAGAATATGAAAGATAAATTATTTGCTAAGTAAGAACGATTAAACACACTGAGCTTTCCAGCTTTCTTATGAAAATCAGTCTGAAACTATTTTACATTTTCAAAGTTGCTTTTGTTTTCCCTCCTAGCTTAGGTGTCAGTCAGATCGTTCATATTGATGATGCTGAGCACCAGTCTCCAAGCTGTGGAGACATAGTAAGGATTCCAGGCCCAGGTCCCTGTATACAGCTGTCTACTCTGTTTTGTTGCTGTTATGCCATATGTTTTTTTTTGGTCATGTTTAATCATATTTTATGAGAACATTTACATTTCCAGTATGCTTTAAGCCATCTATAGTTTAATGGTTTCATAAACTCTGAGACTGCTGGGCATGGTGGCTCATGCCTGTAATCTCAGCACTTTGGGAGGCCAAGGCAGGTGGATTGTTTAAGGCCAGAAGTTCAAGACTAACCTGAGCAACATGGTAAAAACCCTGTCTCTACAAAAAAAAAAAAAAAAAAAAAAGCCACAAAAAAATATGGTGGGATGCACCTGTAGTCCCAGCTATTCAGGAGGCTGAGGTGCGAGAATGGCTTGAGCCCAGGTGGCAGAGGTTGCACTGAACTGAGATCACACTGCTGCACTCCAGCCTGGGTGACAAAGCAAGACCTTGTCTCAAAACAAACAAACCAATAAACTCTGGGACGGATGCTTTGTTTCACAAGTTGGAAAACCCTAGAGAGCAGTGTTTTGTGAGTTTACATGGAGCTAAGGAAGGAATGGAAAATATTTTATTCCTATGTGCATGATAAAAGAAGCTGCTATCTGAATATATCTGTGTGCATATGGGTGTGTGTGTGTATGTGTTCTGAGGTGAGGGTGAGGGAGAAGCTATGGAGATGGATTGTTTCTTGCTTTATTGTCCTTGTGTTAGGTAGATGTTTTTCACATTAAATATTTTTACTATTTTACACTTTCTTAAATATTGATTATTTGCAGGTTATAATTTTTCAGTTTTTTTATATCTTCCCCTCTTCAGTCATAGACAAGGGCAAAATAATGCATTAATTCTATCACATTTCAGCAATACTGCTACACAACATTGCCTTCTTAAACAAATGCAAATAGCTGATTGAAAAGTACATTTCTTTAAATTACAAATTTTATTATCCAACTTCTACTGAAAGGCTCCACTTACCTCTAGTTATTGGAAGAATTCAACTGTTTTCACTTTAGTTCTACAATCTTTTTATATTTCTTTTGGCCAAACATATGATCACAGCAAAGTTCAGTCTGTTCAAAGATGAGGAAATAAATTCTACAAAAGGGACTGGAAACAAAACAATAATGTTATAATTTTTTGATTATTACTATTATTATTATTTTGATGCTTTTAAAAAGGGATTTGTAGATGATCACTCTGGACTATCATTGGGGTTCGTGTTCCACCACACTTTGCAGTTATAAAGGAATATTTCCAGGACTGAAAAGAAGAAAAGTTGAAAAAGCAGAAGAGCTTGCTACTTTGTAAAATGTTTTCTACTGGGAAATAGAGGCAGCATGTCAGGTGGCTGCTTACCCCTGTATGTCACTGGAAATTTTTAGAATGACAGTGACAATAACAAACATATATTGAGCACTTGATGTGTGTCAGCTGTTATTGTAAGCACTTATTGATAATACTGACTCATTTAATTTTTATAACAATGCTATGAGGTGTATCACCATGCTAGAGATAAGAAATCAGAGACCCACAGTCATATTGCTAGGAAGTGATCTAGCTGAGATTTAAACCCAGGAGATCTGAGCCCACTGTCCTTGGTTCAACTGCTGCTCTTTCCACATTACAGCATTAGCATTTTTTTACCAGAGGGGATTTAATAAATCCTCTGTAATAATCCTCCTTACTTTTCATGTATCCTCGTATGTAAATATATAAGTGGCTCAGAGACACTCAGTAACTTTCCAAAGGTCAGATTGTCAGGATGGAGGTAGGATTTTAGGTGAGCCTGTGCACTTCTTGGTTCCATGTTTTCTCATCTACTAGGATTCTGCCCTTGTAACAATATTGGAGGCCTTATCTATGCTCTATGAAGAATTTAGGGTTAGGCTTAACTCTTTCCTTCTTGATAAACTTGCAGCCCAGAGAGATGGGCTTAAGTGATGTTCAGCTAAGTCAGCAGACTAGAAATTTACTCGGAGAGAGTAGAAGCGGGAGGGAAGCTGGATGAGAGCAGGTGGAGTGGGGCTGGAGGAATGACTTGGACATTTATTTGTGAAGCAAAGCTTGAATAATATTTGAACATGTGGTTCTAAGGAGATCCTGTTACTGGCTATTATCTTTTTTTTTTTTTTTTTTTTTTTTTTTTTTGAGATGGAGTCTCGCTCTGTCGCCCAGGCTGGAGTGCAGTGGTGCGATCTCGGCTCACTGCAAACTCTGCCTCCTGGGTTCACGCCATTCTCCTGCCTCAGCCTCCCAAGTAGCTGGGACTACAGGTGCCCACCACCACGCGTGGCTAATTTTTTTGTGTATTTTTAGTAGAGACGGGGTTTCACCATGTTAGCCAGGATGGTCTGGATTTACTGACCTCGTGATCCGCCCTCCTCGGCTTCCCAAAGTGCTGGGATTACAGGCTTGAGCCACCGTGCCTGGCCTACTAGCTCTTATCTTAGAAGAAGCAGTCTTAATGGTAAGGAATCCTAACTTCTCAAAATATAAATGCTGTGTTCACATTGTAAAATGAAAAATAAAATTCCAAGCTCCCCAGCCAACTGAATTGATCCTTCCTCTCAGCCAAGGAGATCCCAAAGTAAACCTGAAAATCTAATTCAGGCTGTGATGGGAAGGAGGAGTCGGACATGCCTCATTATACTCTCTTCCTTTTGGAATTCAGGCACAACTGACCAGCATTAACATTAAAAAAGAGATCTTAAGACTGAAAAAACACTTTGTTGCAATAAGATACCAAATTCCAACCTCACTCTAGTGTAGCATCACATGACAGATAGCAGGGCTTGGTCAAACTTTTACTCCAAAATATATTTCTTTGACGTATTTTGAAATGCCCTTACAAAGCTTTCTCTTATGAAGAAGATCTGCATTCTGTAGAGAATCCCTTTCCCTTTCCAGGTTTCCTTTTAATCCAGGAGAGATTAACTAAGAGTCTGGCACCTTTTTAGGTCTGATAAGAGACATTTAACATCTATTCTCTCTGAAACCTGCTACTTGGAGGCTTCATCTACATAATAAGAACCTTCGTCCCCAGGGTCCCTTATCTTAACTCAGATGCTCTTTTCTGCTGATTCCATGTCTTTAGATAATAATTTAACTCCTTCAACCAGTTTGCCAATCAGCAAATATTTGAATCTACCAAGACCTGGAAACCCCCACTTCAAGTTGTCCTGCCTTTTCAGCCTGAACCAATGTATGTGTACCTTACATATATTGATTGATGTCTGCCTGTAACTTCTGTATACACTCAAGTTGTAACCCAGCCACCTTGGGCCCATGTTTTCAGGACCTCTTGAGACTGTGCCTTAGACCTTGGTCACTCATACTTGGCTCAAAATATATTCCTTCAAATATTTTACAGAATTTGACTCTTTTTCATCAATAACATGAATTTTGGTATATGACTCTACTGATTACAGATCTTGCCTCTACTAACAAAGTGCATGACTTCTGAGCAAGATGGGAAATGTAAATGCTGTTGAAACATAAGAATTGCTTCCCTGATGGCAATTTGGTTGAAAACATTAATTTCAGAGGAAAATTCTATTCTTACTGCAGATATAAATAATATAATAGAACAGATAATTATCCTTTGTATTTCTATGTGAAAATTAAGTTTTAGCTGTAGATAGGCTTTTATTTTAAAAAGCACCAAAAATTTTACTGTAAGGTAAATTTATCTGGTTGTAGTTCTTTGCTAAGATATTTGCTTTAACTCATATTCATGGGTTTCCATCACCCATATTCACAGTGTCACAGGGATACACTGAATAAATCTAGTGCCTGCAGACAGTAGGTGGTGTTCAGTCCTACACAAAAGTGCTTTGTAATACAGAAACACTGTGCTTAATATCTGCCTGCCTCCCTGCCTTAATTCTTAATTGAATCTGTGCTCTAGGGGGCATTAGGTTGAAGTGAACAAAAATGTAGAAACAACATTCCATTTTTGAAGCCAAGTCAGTTAATCACACAGTGCATTTCAAAAGAGTAACTTCTAAAAAATTGTTGTGTAAATTAGGCCCATTGCAATTGCTGGGTAGTTAACATGAGACAAGCCTGTTTTATGCAACCTAAAATACTTCACAGTTGCTACTTCTAAACCCCTTGTGAGATAATCCTTAAAACCTCATTGCTGGCACCCACAAAATAACCATGCAATTTTTTTTATAACTACATTGGTTATGTTTTCCCAGTGAGCCTATAATTACACATTTAACTTTTTAAGCAGAGGTTAATAATGGGATTTTTTTGTTTGTTTGTTTGAAGGTATTTTATTTTTCTCCATTACTTTCTCTGGTCCTTGTATAATACAGAGGATTAAAACATATGTAAAGACTGTTTTGTCTTTAACAGTATTGAAACTCTACCCAGTGTCTTTCATCGTATCGAACAACCTCAGATACATTATTATTTCTAATTTTATTTTACTCAGTAGTCAGGAATTGTATCTTCAAACTTCCTATTTCAGAAATATGTCAGAAATTTGTGGAGAGAGTTTCAGGATCGCTTTGCTCCATTATTACACAACTATTTTTCAGCACATAGTCTAGATACTAAATAAAAGTTTCCTAATGGTCTCATTAAGAATCACCTAGCTTTCTAATAAGCATGTGTAGGGGCCTTCCCCTTCTTCCTCTGAAGGTTGGCTAAAAAATCAACTCACAAAAGGCAGATTAATTTAAAAAAAAAAAAAAAAAAAAGAAGGATTAGGCCTGTTGACTCATGCCCTTATTTCCACCACTTTTGGAGGCTGAGGTAGGAGGATCACTTGAGCCCAGGAGTTTGGGACCAGCCTGGACCACATCGTGAGACCCTGTCTCTACAGAAAAAAAAAAAAAAAAAAAAAAAAAATTAGATTGTTCAAGGTTGGAGGATTAAGGCTGCAGGGAGTCGATTGTGCCACTGCACTGCAGCGTGAGCAACAGAGTGTGATCCATCTCTAGTAATAAGTAAATGAACAAATAAGAGAAAGGGCATACATTTTATTAATCTGTACACAGAGAGCATCACACAGTGATTCCTAACCCCCCAGTGGAGTACAGAAGCTTATATACTGTTAATATCTTGAGGTTACAGAAAGAATGGAGGCTCAGAGCATAGCCAAAAACAAGTAATGGTGATAAATCAGGTCACAGTGGCAAGGCAGGTTATGGGAGGGAGAAAAGAGGAAGCCTTAGCTAGCAAAGGTAGTCTTTTTAGGTAGATGAAACCTCACATACAGCAGCCCTCAGAGAAAACAGAGAGTAAATGCTTCTTTCAGATCTTTAAGGTGTCAAACTCAGTTAATCTTTCTGAGATCCCAGCAAGAGAAGGCCTGCTGGCATCAGTGTAGATTCTCTACAGTTGCAAATTTTCCTCACAAAAGACAGCTTTGCAGGCCACTTCTGTTTGCTGGCTTTCTGGCAGTCATCTCAAAATATGTCAAAGAAATATATTTTGGAGTAAAATATTTTGATTTCCTTCAGTTCCCACTTTGAAACCTTAAAAAGTTTCACATATGACAACCAAACTGATAGCTTTGGAGAGATTTGGGTTAGAGGTTGTTAGAGATGGAAAAAGGAATGAGAAAAGAACTTGAGACAAGCAAAAAAGAGAAAATTTAAGTATATCATCTCATATCTTCTTGAATCAGTCTCTTACTCCTGAGAATAGATTAGTTCAGTTGAACAGCTGTGCCCCAGTCCAGGTGGTGGCATTGCAGACGGGCGAGGCCTCTATATATGATGTAGGCAAACAGAGTTTTAACAAGAGGCATTTCTGTGGAAACATAAGAAAAACAAAGGTTAATGTCTGGAGTAGTCTATAGACTAGTTTTTTTAGCGCCTCTGAAGTATCTTCAGATTGCAGTGACAGTCTGACAGATTTTTCTGGATTATAGTTTGAATCAGGTATTTAAGTGAACTTTCTGAGTAGCCTATACCGCAACAGACATGAAGGCTGTAAGTTGGTGTACGTTCTCCTGAAGTTCATTTAAGTTGTTTAGCTTCCATTTTCAGGGCTTTAAGAAAAACACAGTTTTAATTTCTTAGTGATTCTTAGTGATTCTAAGTTATCTTAGTGATTCTAAGTTAGAAGAAATGGAAGAAAAAGAAGAAATCTCACTTTCTTAGTGATTCTAAGTTAGAAGAAATGGAAGAAAAAATTGAAAATGTTAATTTGGAGACTTGTGCCCAGGAAAAAATTCAGGATTCAGTCCAAATTGTAGACAAATAATAAAAACTCAAAAACAATGGACAATCCAAAAATGGATATACTATCATTTTCATGTTTTTTTTTTTTTTTTTTTTTTTTTTGAGATAGGGTCTTACTTTGTTATGCAGGCTGGAGTGCAGTGGTATGAACATGGCTCACTGCATACTCAACCTCCTGGACTCAAGGGATCCTCCTGCCTCAGCTTCATATGTAGCTGGGACCACAGGCACATGCTACCACATCTGGTTAATTTTTTGATTTTTTGTAGAGATGGGGTTTCATTTGTTACCCAGGCTGATCTCAAACTCCTGGGCTCAAGTGATCCTCCTACCTTGGCCTCCCAGTGTGCTGGGATTATAGGCATGAGCCATCATACCCAGCCTATAATTTTCTTTTGAAACACTATTTTTTTCCCTCCAGCCCCCCATTTCTACCTGAGAAAATCATAGTAGGATTAACTTATTTGCAAAAATAAATTTTAGTCTTATTATTCTTGGCCTATTTGCATCAAGAGTATTGATTGATCATGTGGGCTCTTTTATATTGGCTTTACTGAAACATTTTCACAAGGAAAATGTTCATAAGGAATCTCAGATTAGACTTTTGATATCCATGAGGCTAGGAAGTCAAGCCAAGTATTTACCATCAGACTTTGCTTGCAATACCTGTATGAATTGGGTGAATTCCTCTTTTTTTGAGGTCCCCAAATAACTTGAGGTTCCTGGACCTGTCAGAAAGTGATATTCTGTACTTACTTTCGGTCTGGAACCTTTTAAAAGAACCATATAGACAAGGCACCAGACCAGTCTTTCCAAGGGGTTTTTTATTGGCTCCATAAAGTCAACCTCAGTTCCTTGAAGTAGTTCATTTATATTTGAATATGTGCCATTCCAGTTAAAGCCTGAGTAAAATAAGAAGTCTGACTAGCAAAAATGGCTTTGTTATGTAGATGAAGCCTCCCTCAGAGGGAATAGGTGGTAAATGTTTCTTTTCAGACTTTGAAAGGTGTCAGACTCTCAGTCTCTCCTGGATCTGGGGAAAGATATAGAAAGGCGAGGGGACATGGCTGTATTAAGGTAGATTCTCTATGGCTGTAAATTTTTCCTACTTAAGGTAGCTTTGCAAGGCTACTTCTGCCTCATGCCCAAGCAGCAGCCATTTTAAAATATGTCAAATAAATATATTTCAGGGTAAAATATTTTAATTTTCTTAAAAAAAATCACATTTTATGCTTTTTAATAACCTTTCTTAACAAAACCAAATTTCCTGTACTTTATGTATGGAATTGTTTCTCTTATATATTGGAGTTTTAATTTATATACTTATTATAATATTAACTCTTAATAATACTTATTTTCAGTGAAAAACATGGAAGTAAGCCATTTTAATTATGTAACAGATGCAAACTGTAGGATAAAGGACAGAGTTAAGAAGGCAATGCCTGCACAATCTGATTCCTCCCAGCATGGCCAAGATCCACACCCCAGCCAGGGAAGGTGGATCAGGAACATAGGGGCTGGGTGTTGTCCTCAGGCCTTACTGTGGTCACTTGTCTAAACCTCAGAGTCGAAAAGCTCACATCCAAAGATATAAGATCAAAGACAAATTAAGCAGGTATGAGAGATATCACAGACACAACAATATTGTGACCTTAAAACATCTAGCAGAGATAGTATAAACCTGTCTCACTAAATAACCCAGGCCAAAATGTTGAAATTCTAAAGACATTTCTATTTTATTTTACCAACACTTTTAAAACTACCTTTATTTACCAAAGATTACTACAATTATTGGATATGAAAAACATTTGGACTAATTTCCTTAATTTATGAATACTCATTTTTTTATAAGTCAATTTGGCATCATAAAGACAATATGTAAACATAGATGTATACACATATATGCCTAGAAATACAGACAAACATAAATAATGACATTATAACTTTGACTTTAAAAGTTTAGCTGTGAGAAAGGTAAAACTCACTAGTTTAAAAGGACGGTTGCAGCCAGATGTGGTGGCTCAAGCCTGTAATCCCAGCACTTTAGGAGGCTGAGGTGGGCAGATCACCTGAGATCAGGAGTTCGAGACCAGCCTGGCCAACATGGTGAAACCCTGTCTCTACTAAAAATACCAAAAATTAGCCAGGCATAGTGGCAGGCACCTGTAATTCCAGCTACTCAGGAGGCTGAGACAGGAGAATTGCTTGAACCCAGGAGGCAGAGGTTGCAGTGAGCCAAGATGGAGCCATTGCACTCCAGCCTGGGCAACAAGAGGGAAACTCCATCTCAAAACAAAACAAAACAGCACGGGATTCAAACTGTGACTTTGTGTAACTGAAAACAGTAAAGCTTATCTGTTTCACATGGTTGAAGCCCTTATGGAATTTTAGAGAAAACAGTGGCAAATTTACATCTCAAAGCACAGAACGTGATGGAAAGTTTAAGCTTAAAGATGATTTTGTGTTAGTTAGAGGAAGAATAAGAACGATGCTAAGGTAGCACAAAATCACAGGAATTTACCATAGGATCTTATAAGAAGACCAGTTTCATTTAGATAGGTAGCTTTTAATTTAATCTCTTTCCCAACTGGACAACTGAGCTCAGGGAGGAGCACATAAAGAAACAGAGCCAACAAAGTATTTGCAGTTTTTAGGATCTAATAATGTAAATATGTGAAAAACATGCACAGCTGGAAGGCAGACCATCTAGATCTTTAAAAAATAAAGAATTTCACTTTTACATGGAATCCTGGGTTCCCCACAAAAGGGAACCACCATGGGACTGGACAGAGCAATCCTTTCACAATGAAATTTGTTACAAAGACATTTCTCTGAGTGTTTAAATCATGCCTTTCTTATCTAAATGCACAGAGAAATGAGTAGCCTTCTGTATTAACAACGATTTACTGTAAATAACTGCTGTCAGCTACCTCCAAAACTGCAGCCCTCACCAGTGACTTGTCAGCCATCACAGATACAAAGGTCAAGTGTTCTCTCACAGTACAAAGTAATCTCTGGTATCCACAAAAGCCAAAGCGATCAGGTAATGTAATACAAAAGAGAGCAGAGTTTTAGACCTTAGATGAATCTGTCCATGACTTTAGACTCCTCAGGAAGACAGAAAAGGCAGAAGAGAGGTGAGTGGTGCCTTTTTTGTGTGTTCCTTAAGGGGTTTGAGTCATTAGACATCCCCTGTAGATCCTTTCATGTGTACCTTAAAAGGCAAAGAGGAAGAAAGAGTAGAGAGAAATAGAATTAATGGGAAAACAATTCATAAAAAATTCGGAAGCAAACAGAGGGACCAAATACATAATTTAAAAAATGTTTTTAGTCACCTAAAAAAATAAAATAAAATAATCCCCAAAACAGGATCCAAAAAGAGCAGAAGCAGAAAGTACATTAAATACATATATTGAAAACTAGCATTTAATTAAGCTGACTTCTGACCATAGAGCTCCTTAAAAAAAATACATATATATATATGTATACATGTATACACACATATATACATATATGTGTGTGTGTGTGTGTGTGTGTATTTTTTTTTTGTTTTCAAATGTCTTATCAAATTTTAGCTTAGGACAAACTGTCAATATCCCTGGCTTTTAAATTCCTTTTTATGAAAGGTACTTTCTGAAGTTAAATGGGTACCCCAGAATATCAAAAGTCACACAAATATCAAACCAAAATGGACTGCTCATATTAATGTGTACACTGGGAGAATCATGGTCCCCCAGTGGGGTACAGCTTTTATACATTCTTGAGGTTACAGAAAGAATGGGGGCTCAGAACATAGTCCAAAACAGGTAATGGTGGTAAATCAGGTTATAGAGGCAAGAGGCTATGGGGGAGAGTGGAGGCTTGGCCAGTGTGTTAGTCTGTTTGCATTGCTGTATAGGAATACCTGAGACTGGGTAATATATAAAGAAAAGAGGTTTATTTGGCTAACAGTTCTGCAGGCAGTAGAAGCATGGCACCAGCATCTGCTTGGCTTCTGGTGAGGCCTCAGGAAGCTCGTAATCATGGCAGAAGGTGGAAAGGGAGCCAGTGTATCACATGGTGAGAGAGGGAGCAAGAGAGAGAGGGAGGAGGCGCCAGGCTCTTTTAAACAACCAGATCTTGTGTGAACTCTTGTTTATTTATTTATAAATATGGCGCTGAGTGCTTTCCATGACAGTGACCTCAACATGTTGGATTTTCAGGGAAACTTGTTTATAGTATACTGTAAAGC
Organism: Theropithecus gelada; assembly: GCF_003255815.1. Classification (NCBI taxonomy): domain Eukaryota; kingdom Metazoa; phylum Chordata; class Mammalia; order Primates; family Cercopithecidae; genus Theropithecus; species Theropithecus gelada. Next base: position 103,893,374 of record NC_037673.1, on the reverse strand, counting down.
TTCATTATGTTTGTCTTCTTATTTCATCCAAAGAGCCTTCCAGATAGAGCAGGTTAATTACTTGCTGTATATTTTTATTTCTATATTACTTGCTGTAGTTTTTTTAGTTTTGGTTATTTTTCATTTCTTCATGTGCAATATTTTTTATGGTAAGTTTTTTACTTCAATTTGGGTCCTTGTAGATAATACCTTATACGTGGCAGTAATTAAATTCATGGGTAGCATTTTCTTTCTTTTTACTTGTGTCTCAAGTCACAAATAAAATGAAACATGAATCAAGTCATGTTTCTTTTCAGAAACTAAGGAGGGTGTTAATAAATATTTAAAATATGTATTCTCTTCACCCCTTGTCTCCACTTTAGCGCTAAATTTCAAAACCAATGTGGTTCATGTTTTTATCCATTAAGAGGAGTTTCCCAGTAGATTTGGTGTTACTCAGCTTAGAATTATAGCCAGAGTTTTTCATTTTTTATTTTGTCCTCTTTACCGTGTCTTTTAACCAACTATTGCTGTGGAATACTGTTAAAACACAGCCTTTCTAACTTCTGTAACTAGACATAGGACTAAAGAGTTTTCATCCTGAGGTAAAAATATGTGTAAATTTTAAAAGGCTATCAAAAAATAAGCATATATATTTCACTAGTTTTATGGTCATGATCTCATATACTTTTATCTTTTTCACCTCAGATTTAGTCCTTTTATTTGTGTAGCTATAGGACATCTTTCTGCTAAAAGCAACATATTTCATATCTGAGAAGGTAAATGTATATTAGCCTTCCTTTAGACATCTGAAATGGTTCTAATGAAAAAGCGTTAATGAGGAATAACATAGTAAGTGTTGTGGTTGGTTGAAGTCAAGATATGGTTGAGGATTTCCTTGCTGTACTTTCTAAGGAACGTTTCTGCCAATTGTGCCCTGTAACTGTTAATTGACTTGCTTTTGCTCATACCTTAATTTCTGGTAATAACGATTTCATTTTTATAATATTTTGTAAAGGCTTGAGATGTTAATAAGGAGTGTTTTTTGGATATTCTTTCTTACTTCTTTACACTCTGTTACATGAACTATGCAAAACTTTAGCTAGGTAAAGTGTGAGGAAGATAGACACATGGAATCTCAATTGAAGTCCATGTAGATAAGTGTTGCTGCCATCAACATAAGAGCAAAGACCAGTACTCAGAATGCATTTGGGAATCATTCAGGCAAAGTGAAGTACCCATCACTTTGAATAAATGAGGTTACCCAATTCAAGAGTGCTGAGGAGACATCACTAGCTTTATGTTAGGAAACTAAGAAACAATCCGGAAGATGGAGGAAGAACCAATCTGATGCTGCAGAGAAGACAGTTTCATGAAGGAAATATTTGGCATATTAGATTCCACAGAAGTTGTGCAAATGAGATCCTGAACTAGGCATTTAAGAAATTCTGTGATTTAGGTAATTTTGTTGGAGTCGTACTCTAAAATGTAGGAGATAGAAACTAGATTATAACATATCAATGAGTAAGTGAAATATGCAATAATCACTTCAGGATAAAGTAGAATAAGGGAAGTTTGTTTTAGGATTTGAAAAACTTGAACATGAGGAAACAGACGAAGAGACTAAGAGGGGAAAAGGAAGAGAAAGAGAGAAGGAGAATGAAGAAGACAAGGAGGAGGAACAGGAGGTGGGAAAGGGACAGCAGGGGAGGGAAGTGATTTGGAATTAAGTTAGTTGTCAGTTTAGATCTGGATTGAGATTGGCCCAAAGAGGAATCCATGCACTTCAGTGAAGTCATCCTCACAACTGTAGATCACAATCATGACATGAATTTTTCTTTCTAATTTCAAGTCTACACATGAGATGTGACCCAAATAGAGCCCTTGCTTTTTCAACTGTTCTTGAGGCCTGAAGCAGATAGTTGCTGTGTACAGATTATGCTCCATTGTCTTAAACCTGGAAGGTCAAGTGTAGTAGGATCATGAAAATCTTAGTAATCACATTTCTGCTGCTGAAACACAATACTAAAGTGCACATTTTGGCAACCAAGCCAAGAGTTACACTTTGAGAATTGCAGTGTGACAACTGAGTTCATAGCAGCAATGCAACCTATACCTGATAGTGCCATTTGTATCTCAGTAAACATATACTGTTGTCACAAATTGTTCTTTAATTTTATCTCAAGGTGCTTTGGATTGCAATTAGTTGAGATAGCTTTTTCTCCATCAAGAAACTGTTTATTTGGTTTTAAAAATGAAAGTGTTATGGCAATGTCTTACCTGCTTCATCTGCAAAATTCCTGAATTTAAAAGATTTGTAGAACTAAAATAAACTCTTTTACACCAAAGAGTTTCTTTAAAATCCTGCTGCAAATTAAAATTGCAGTTCCCCTTGGTAGTCACATGGTAATGGTTATTCTGGATTTGGGCCTTTTTATTTTAGAGGGCCTTTATGCTCTGCTGCACTCTCGAACTATTCAGCTTAAATTATCTTAATCTCACTAGTCCAGATAATAAGGACTAGGGTTAGTAAAAACTGTCCAAAGCAAACTATATATTTTTAATTAAGTGACATCAACTTGGATATCTTTATGTTTTCAGAAATGCTGAGATCCTTGCAATTGAGGTTTGGTTTACCCTAATGAGTTTATACTAATGAGTGCCGTTTTGATTTATGCAATGGAAATGACAGTAAGAAAAGCAGATGTATCTTGTGAGATGGGTTTGAAGCATTCATAGTGATAAGGTATACCCTTATTAAGTAAACCCTATTGGGGACTTAAAAACAGTATAATTTTATAGCAGTTTAGTTCTTCATGGTATTATCAAAAGGTCTTTGCATTTACCAGCATGAAATATAAGACTTTTAGTAATAGTGAGGAACTGTTGAAATTATATTTAAGAGTTAACGCCTCTGAACCTAACAGTGGTTTTTAAAGACTACCATACTTTGTGTAGATTAATGCAGTCCTGAAGGAAACCATCATTAACCTGATCAGAGCCTTAAGATTACATATGTTAGTGGATCTTTTGTAGAATTAGGCTTTGCAGGACTTTATTGGTTATAATGGAGTGATAGAGTGAACATATTAATTTTTGATGAGATTTCTAACGTTCACAGGCTCATTTATAAATCTGCTACATGAAGAAATACTTCTACTTAATTTGATGTTTTAATGCATATTATTTTAATTTGAAATATATGCCATGTGTCCAGAGAAATAACTTAGGACAGCAATAGAAGAAGAATCAACCAACTACCTTAGATAGGTGATTCTCTTTGTAAGACTGTTTCTGCAGATTAGTTTTGTTATTTGACTGCTGGAGTGCTGTCTAGCTTCAAAATAATTATAGCTAGTAGTCTGGAATATTAAGTGAAAAAAAAAATCCGTTATCAGCACTATAGAACTTTGTTTCAGGCATCTGCATGAAGAAAGTTTTGAAATTAGAAAGATGTATGTAAGGAGTTGTCAGCTCTTATTTCTTCCTCCAGCCGTGTGGGGCATGACACCCTTTGAAACCAAGAAAAGTTAAGACAGTTTTCTTCACCAACTGTAACCAGGCTATGGGAAGGAAAAATTTCCTTTCTTCCTTGGATCAGCAGGAAGTTTACCTCTGTGATTTCCTGACTTGCAGGTATAGAATCATGCTTCTTAATGAGTATAATTTCCTTTGTGACTTCTTCCTGTGAGTTCTTACTTTTTATTTATGCCTACTGTTGGCCTGATGCATATACACAAAAACACATGAACAGAGATAACACAAAATTATCCTTTAAAAATGAATTTTACTTATTGTTTCATTGCACATAGATAGCACTCATATTCCATATGTTCTTTGACTTAAGAATGGCATATCCTTAATGTTCCTGTTTTTAAAATCAAATATGTATTCTAGAGTAGCCTCTCCATAAGCCAAATTGTTGAATCAAATGCTAGTCTCCTAAATCTTTGATATCTACCTTTTCAATACAATGCCACTTATTTAGAGGGGAAAACAAATGATATTATGGTTTCAGTTGACAAGATTCAGTTGTAAATTTTAGGGCATGTTCTCTGGGTAGTTTTTCTTATTTCTCTTAGCTCTGCCCCCAAAATAACATGTCTTAGGGTCAAAATATTTCTTCCTGTAGCCTGTGAGGGGTGTGTGTGTGTTTGTGTGTGTGTATGTGTGTGAAAGTGTTAACACTCACAAGTTAAAGCACTTGTTTTAACAGAATTATCTTATGATCTTGATTCCAGCCAAATAAGATGTTCTCTAAATATTTTCTTACATCAATTCCAAGGCCAAGAGTGTTCTAATCACCCCATTAGCTAGCACTGCTGTATAAGTTTGATGTTTTTTCCTTCATTTTTGTTTTAAACTGTGTCAGTGTTTCCATTGTAAATGCTATTTTCCAGGCATCCATTGCCCACTATAGGTTGTAAACATTCGTTTTGGGCTAACACTGGTCAGAAAAAGTCAGTTAGAAATCAGGAGTATTGGCCAGGCGTGGTGGCTCACACCTGTAATCCCAACACTTTGGGAGTCTGAGGCGGGCGGATCACGAGGTCAGGAGATCGAGACCATCCTGGCTAACATGGTGAAACCCCGTCTCTACTAAAAAAGATACAAAAAAATAGCCAGGCATGGTGGCATGCACCTGTAATCCCAGCTACTCGGGAGGCTGAGGTGGGAGGATCACTTGAACCGGGGAGGTGGAGGTTGCAGTGAGCCGAGATTGCACCACTGCACTCCAGCCTGGACAACAGAGTGATACTCTGTCCCCCACCTCCCACCAAAAAAAAGAAAAAGCAATTAGGAGTATTTAGATTTTAGGGATATAAGGAGAACTTTTCGGGGGGCTAGTTTTAATAAAGTCATCTTTGACTCTAAGTTTTTGATGATGGTTTTCTGAGAAGTGACTTTTGATATTCAGTAGAATAAGTATGTCAAAATATTTAACTGAAAACCAGTGTTGTGTATTTTAATTACTCTACACTTTTATGAAACATCTTAGATCCATAAGCAAAAATCAACAACTCTGTGATAATTTCATATATGCAATAAAAGGCAAGGATTTTTTAAAGTAGAGAATCTAAAAAGTGATATTGTATTAAAGCAGCTGGATTTTTTTCAAATACTTTAGGCTGTCTGAAAGTATGAGTGAATATGAAATGTCAGTACGTGAAGTTTAAAAAAGTGAAGTAGTGAAGCAGCTGTTAATTGTCAATAAATGTCCAAGCATGATGACCAGAAAAGAAACCTGCAGTTCGAGGATACGTGCTGATGTGTAGTGGAGATCTCACCACACGAATTTGAGGATATGCGCTGATGCATAATGGAGATCTCACCACATGATTTGTTAAGTGATAAACTGTTTCAGAATATATATTTTTATTTTTCAACAGGCAGTGACAAATATTTATGAATGTAAACTAAAGCTTTGTTACTTGCCCAAATGTTGGTTTAGTTTCAATTCTCCTATTAAGTTATGCACAGTACAATAGGGAAATATGTAGGAGCAGATCCAAGTTTATTGGGCCTTTCACTTTTATACTTGTCCTCCACCTCTTAAGAAATCATATTTAAAAACTACAAATACAAAGTTGGGTTCTAAACATGCAGTTGTCTTAATTACAGTTAAAATATGAAAAATGTACAAACACAAATGACCATGTGAATCCAGTGCTAGGACTTCTCTCAAGCCTTAGAAACAGCCCACAAAATCTAGAGGCCCTCAAGCTCATAGATTATAGAAACTGACTTTCTAGTAAATATATTTATTCTGTTAAGTTCTTGTTTTCTACTTATTTATAGTAGTAATTTGTCTCCTTTTAACTCTAGGAGTGTTTTTGCCTGTTTGTTTATTTACTCAGTATTTATTGAACTCCTCCAATTTATGAGGTTCTATGCTTACTAATCGAACAAAATATAGTGCCCAGAGGAAGATAAAAGAAGTATACATGTAACAACAACAACAAAAATATGAAGTAGATATTAATTCTGTTTTACCTGTCTCAAATAATACCATATACTGTTAGGGGCATTAACAAAGCCTATATTGTTAGGATAACAAGTTTTCTTTTATGTTGTGTAAATTATTAATGACATTCATCACATTTCCTTTAGAATATTCATTCAAGAAACAAACTACATTCTAGAGTATGTCTTTCAGTACATTTATTTAACACTACTGTGGATTCAGGTTTATACAGTACTGTGACCTTGCTTTATTATAAATATTAGAAGAAAATTAATAGTTAATTTTCAAAAAATTTTGTTTGTAGAATATATTTTTGCTTTAAATTTTTATTTAGCTTTTACATCTACATGCTTAGTGCTCATTTTCAATATTCAAAAACTTTAATTTCAGATAGAATTTTCTCATATATTTTTATAGACTAATCAGAATTCATACTGTAAAGGCACATCTGCTATATTTTGAAGAATTGAGAATAAAAGTGAATAATTAATGTATCCCATTTCAGGTAAACATTATAATTATAAAAACAAGTGATTTAAAAAACTTGTGAAAATATGTAAGTTTATAGAAAGGATAAAATAAAATGGAGGAAAATTATAATTGTTTTCCTTCTAAAATGATACATTATGAAAAGAATGTTTTAATATTTTGGCTCTGCCCTCAAATTTTAGATACAAATTATACACCTGAAACCTATTTTACATGTCCTGCATTAGTTAGAAAAATTCACAAATAGTTAATAAAAGAGCTGGTATTATAGTTCTCAAGAATTATGTAAGTTGTTTGAAGTCATTTAATATTAAAATTACAATAATTTTAATAAATTCTTTTATTTTAAGTCTTACAATAAAGGCAGTAAGGTTATATACATGTACTTGTTCATAACAAGTGCATATCCCAAACTTTTTATGTCAAAAAAGATACAATGGTAATGTGTATGTTTAGTTTCTATGTTATAGAAATGAATATTAATAGTTGTTGTATCCTGGATATTTTAAATGTCCTTTTCTTTAACCCAACATAGTGCCGTGGTTAATAACAGTACAAGTTAGCTGAGTATGAATAATCTCTTAGATTTCATGACCTTCTTTATAATCAATGTCGTGATGTCTCTTTTGTCCCCATAAAGGTATTTTGGGTTAGGAGTCTGATGTTTGAAAGCCTAGGTCTACCCACTTACTCTTCCCACCTTCCTCTTCTTAGCTTTTGGATAATTTCTTATCAGGAGGGGAGTCCATGAAAATCCCTGCCATAAACCTAACCTTCAGTAGTCCCCTGTTCCCTTGTGAAGCCATTTCCTTCCCCAGGTACCCATGTACCATTAGTTTTGGGGGTTTTGTTTTGCTTTGTTGACAACCATCCCTTTCCCATGTGAGACTCTGTTGGAAATTTTAGGATTTCCAATTCAGACAGTCTTGGTTGTTTTATTTTACTCTTCCCAGAGTTTCTTTTTGTCTCATCAACTCTTGCTTCAGAGGTAGGTGGACAGAACTTTTGCCCTGAAAATCCAAGGTTACTTAGGAAAGGAGACTCTTTTAAAACCCAAGTCCAAAACTTTTTCTTTCATGTCGGACCTGATTCATTTCTTGTTTTCTCATCTATCAAGCAGTATACTCCATGTGATTGATGATCTTATTTTCTAGGGATCTGTAATCAATCATACACCTTGAATTATTAGCCTTGAGAATAAGAAGGTAACTAGAAACAGAATTTATTAATTTTGAATTGTCTTCCCTTCTGTAAAAATTCATAGTAAATCATTCTATAGTCACAACATAGAAGGGATTAATTGCCACATTGTGATTGTGAATTCCAAGTTTTTACCATTGATAAAATGTAAGAAACAATTTGGTAATATCTTTTCAAGTAAAAAGTGTATACTTTTTGACACAGAAATTCCATTGTAGGTGTTTAAACTTCTACATGTATAAAATAATATTTAAGCATACTTCCTGTATGTGCTATTTTTATGTCCTATGTACATGTTAAAACTTAAAAGTTCTATATATGGAAAGTTAAGAAGCAAAATGTGAAAACAGCATGTATTTTATGCTCTTATTGAAGGGGAGACAAATATATATAGATATACATACATATCTATATATATCATACACACATACATACACACACGGCATATATTTGTAAATTCACTCGTTACCTCTGGAAAGTCATTTAAGAAATTGCTAATAGGGTAGCCTCCAGGGAAAGAAACTGAGCTTCTAGGGATAGAAGAGGGAGAGAGGTAGACTTCACTTTCACTCTCTTAACTGTTGTAGCTTTTGTATGTAATGCCTATCTTAATAATAAAAAAAAAGTAATATTAAAATTAAGTTTAAAAAGCTAAAATTAAAAAGCAGTGGCCCAGATGAGATCCTCTGCTGGAAGGAAGCTGCAGGAAGGCTGTCCTAAGTGTTTAGCCTAGGAACTGTGAGATAAAATCACCAAGCCCTTTAGTTCTAACACTGCCCATCAGGCATATTCTGTACTATAAATTTCTGAGCGGGTGAGAATAACTAATCTGACAAGAGTAGCAATTCAGCTTGCATTACAATAATGTCTTATTCTAAAATAATGAAGTCGTATTATAAAAGAGTTTGGTTTTCATGAGTTTATCCCAGAGAGGCTTCTCAATTTCTCTGTAAGAGTATAATCATTTCTGGAGTGCAGAGGTAAGACTAGGCCCTGACTGTAGTAACCTGGATAAGTGCTGCCGTTGAGAGGCCCTGCCAAGCTGCTGGCTGGCACCCTCCATTGGCATCTCCATCCCTGCTTGTAGCAGGGCTGAAATACATGTTCACCACTCATCCATGGTCTCCCCTACTTTAGATTTTAGTTTCTTTTCTTCAGTTTTTATTTCACAGACTGAAATGAGCTCAAATCCCAAGAGAAGTGGGAAAATGACTGCTCATTATCTACATTACAAATTGTGAAATTATTTCTCAGAAAGTGAAACTTGATGGACTCATAAAAGAAAATTATCTTTATGCAGAATAACTCAGAATAGCTTAAAAAGCACAGTGAGTGATTGACTGACATAAATATAGGTGTGCCTGCAATATATATTAGTAAACAGGGCCATAATGTTAAGGGGCCAGAAGCTATTTCATTTTTAAAATATCAAGTGAAAGTTATCTTCATAATTATGAATATTTAAACAGTATTATTGCTTCTCAATATATAACACATGCAAACATACCACATCATTTTTATTACCAAAAAGGAAAAAAAATAATTAAAACTATAAAAAGCTGTTCTTAGTGTCATGTTAATGTGTCTTTGTTATTGCCATTTATCTCCAAGAGATAATATGAAAAAGAAATTGAGAAATAATGCATCAGCAGATGATAAATTTTATTCAAAGCAAATTTTTTTTTAAATCACTGTTGTTTTTCATCCAAGAAAACAACAGAGAAAACAAGAAAGGTACATCTATTGTAAATATCTGTTTTGTATTGATATCGTTTTAAAAATAAAAGCTTGCATTTCCCCCCAGATTTTCAGTTTAGCTTAACTTTTTATATGATTTCTGTCTTACCTAATTTTTTATTATTTATTTATTTATTTAGTACTTTTTTTGAGACGAAGTCTAGCTCTGTTGCCGAGGTTGGAGTGCAGTAGCTCAAGCTTGGCTCACTGCAACCTCCGCCTCCCAGGTTCAAGCGATTCTTCTGCCTCAGCCTCCTGAGTAGCTGGGACTATAGGCGCTCATCACCACGCCCGGCTAATTTTTTGTATTTTTGCTACAGATGGGGTTTCACCATGTTGATCAGGCTGGTCTCGAACTCCTGACCTCGTATCCTCCCGCTTCAGCCTCCCAAAGTGCTAGGATTACAGGCATGAGCCATCATGCCCAGCCTGTCTTACCTAATTTTTTAAACATAAGGAAGATTTTTACTCATTTTAATGAATGTATATATGAAGAACTTTCTTCCTTTCCAATATACACGTATATGTTACTTCCCTTGTGAATCTGACAAATTCAGAATGGTAGTTCATAGATTGGGTTTCTTGTTTTCCTACATGGTGAAGGTAGTACAGCAGGCTGAGGGTGAGAGAGCTGCAATAGACAGAGATTGACAGTTCTGTTTTTGAAAGCCACGTTAAGGTTAGGTTACTGGATAGTTATGATCTTATACTATATTTGGACACACCCAAGACTTTCCTGTAACTAATAGGTGACTAAATTCTTGGCTAGTTGACAAGATTAGTTATTGGCTTCTCTCTAAGTTTAGATACCAAGACACTATGGTGTCTCCTTTCCTTGGAGCACTACAAATAAGACTGCCACTACCATTTCTCACCATTGGGAACAGTCTGTAGGACATAACCTGAAGCTCTGAGTTCAACAGTGCCTCCTCTTTGTACATTTAGGAATGTCAGCTTTCCATTGTGAGAGGTTAAAGCAGTTTTTAGAAGAGGAAAAAAAAAGAACTTAAAAAAGAAAAACACATGCTTGGGTATAAAATACTTCTTGACATAAGTGAAAAGAGCATGATACAATATTGTATCTCTACTATAATAGTGTATGAGATAACAGTGAGAAAAAAATACAAAAGGAAAACAGTAAAGGTAAATATGTAAGAAGTGTCCAGTGATTGCACTAATACTCATAGTATTATTTGTTCTCTCTTTTCACTTTGCTGAACTTCAAATTTTCTTTTATGAACCCATATTGTTTACATATTAATGAGGTAAAAGGAAAGCTCTCTGCTTTGGAAATCTGATAATTGTATCTTGTTTATGTTTTTGCAGTTACTTCTTTGTGCATTCTTCTGATACTCTGTATATTTATGGATTATATGTTGCAAAGACAGAAAGAAAAATAAGCCATAGAAATGAAATAAATACAACAAAAATTTTTAAATGAATAGTTTACTCTCCAAAAAGGGCATGAAAATTGCTTTAGCTTAAATTCCTAGGTTTAAAAAATGTTAAGTTTTATTAGAGTAGGAAGTTTATGTATTTAATATGTTTCCTATAATGTGGAATTCAGTTCACTCCCAGCTACAGTTGTTGATTATTATTTATGGCTCCCTTTAGAGATTCCCTCTTCATTCATTTTTTTTCCATACTTAATAGAATAGCCAACTATAATGGTTTTTAGAAAAGTTTTGTGTTCTTTTTAATTGATATCTATACTATTAAAAATTTGAATTTTATATGGATGGATTTCTAGCCTCATGTTAGATAGTCCTCATATCCATGACCACAGAAGCATGATGTCTGTATGCTAATATGCTTACTTAATCTTTAATACATTATATTTTAATAATATAGGAATGCCAAGCTACGGAAGAGCAAATGAAAAGGTCATTTTTTATTCATGTACTACTGAATGTACCTTCTGCTTGTAGCTCATTATACATGCAGTTGAGCCCAACTTTTTAAAAGTGGAAAGCATACGAAATTGAACCACAAGTTTCACAACTGATGTTCCTTTTGTAAAAGGAGTCCTCTCCATCTTTTCAATTTTATTTATTCTGACTGCTTGTTACTCATTTGTGCTTCTCTCTTCTCTGTTATAGTCAGAATTTCTAATCCCATTTTAAGCAGAAGGCTGCCACTTTTCATCAGAGGAGAGGCAATAAATACGTATCACACTTTTATATGCCAGCTTTCATCTGGGGAGCTCAAAGTGTTTTATGCATAAGTAGCATTTCCCCTGGCTTTTTTTTTTTTTTTAATACAAAAAATGAAGCCTAGAGAGTTTAAATGACTGAAAGAAACCTACACCTACAACAACAAAAGTCATGATTTTAATTAAATATATATACCTGTGAAAATACTCAGGATTCTTGGACTTGGATATCAGTTTATATACTCCTCTTGAAGAGTAACAAAATTGTCGAGAGTAGAAATAGGTACTAGTGCCTTCTTGTCATAATCCAGTTAGGAGTAATGGTGGCATAACAAAAATGAGCTCTAACAAAGCCTAATTTGACAGACCTGACTATTCATTTAATACTTTTAAATATCAAAATTATAAAAATAACGAGTGGGGAAAAGTGTGGTCAGGGTCAACTTTTGAACAATTTGTGACTGTGGTTGAGAGGGCCAGAGAAAGGGCAGCCTGTGGCTGGGGTCTGGCCAGGGCTGCAAGAAAGGCTGGTTCTGGAAATGAGCCTTGTGCTCATTTTCTCTCTTCTCTTCCTCTTCTCTTTTGCCAAAGGCATAAATCATCTCATTGGTACTAAGAGAAATGTGGATAATTATTTGTAAAAGCTTGAGTAAGAGATTAATAGGAAATAAGGATTTTTTTTTTTTTCAATGGGGTTTTGCTCTTGTTACCCAGGCTAGAGTGCAATGGCATGATCTCAGCTCACTACATCTTCAGCCTCCTGGGTTCAAGCGATTCTCCTGCCTCAGCCTCCTGAGTAACTGGGATTACAAGCATGTGCCACCACGCCCAGCTAATTTTTGTATTTTTAGTAGAGACGGGGCTTCTCCAAACTGTTGGTCAGGCTGGTCTGGAACTCCTGACCTCAAGTGATCTGCCCACTTTGGCCTCCCAAAGTGTTGGGATTACAGGCATGAGCCACCACACCTGACCAGGAAAATTTTTTTTAATTAAAAAACCCAGATCATCTTGCTGGCAAGATGTCTGGTTATTGGCCTGTGGTTCTACCCCTGCATTGCACTGCATCTGTGGGGAGGGGCCCCAGGGATGCAGAAAATCAAAGGAATGGGGACTAAGAACGTCTTTTTTCCACTTTCTCTTTTGGTGGTGGTGTGCAAATTGATTTAATGCATGCATGTGGAGGTGGGGGTGAAAGGACTCTGGGAAGTTTGGTTTACACTGAGAAGGGAGGCCATAGGATTGTGTGTGGGTCGGGGAGATAGAATGAGAGAAGTTAAAACCAGGGAAGGCAGGGTCTGAGAGAGAGTTCTATGGGAACTGAGACATTTAAATATACTGGTTAGAAGTTGTTGATTTTCTGTGATGAGTGGGACTTTAGGAAGATCACTTTCTGAAAAAGTTTTTTTCAGAAGTGTAACTAGACAGTAAGAGACTAGTGGCTACATAAAATACTACTTGATAAGAGATTACTGAACTCACTGGCATGTGACACTTTTTGCCTGGTGAAAAAAATATGTCAAAAAGTGCTATACATCCCATATACTAATTTGAGATGGCTGGTTGAGAACAAATGACATAAAATAATAAACAGATTGGCTGAACAGCAGAGGGATGGTGACACAATCTCACTCTACCTCTTCACCATGTATAATCCAACGAGAGTAATTTCTTAAATAATATAATTACTTAATCAACTCTAAAATAATCTTTCTTCTCCATTTAGCTGAAAAATAGTGTGAAGCAGAATCACTAATACCAATCAATATATTTTTAGTGGTGATATATCTATATATAGACATACACATATGTGGAATAGAGGTGTTTAGATAACATGTAGATTTGTACTTAGTATAATATTACTACAAATATAGAAACTTCAAATGTCCTGCTGAATATATATATTCATATGTTTTTATAAATATTCAGTAAATGAATATATAAATATATGTTCAGTATATGTATGTTTTATATACATTCAGTATATAAAAACGTATTCAGTGTATATTTATATATTCATATGCTGAATATATATATATATATATATATTTATATACACTTCCACTAGAAAAACCACTTTAAAATCATTCCCTATGTAGGTATGATGAAAAACACTTAATTTTTTCCCCCAAATTATTCATGTAAAATTTAGAAATACTCCTGAGTGTTGTAAATGCCTATCAATACAGTAGTTGGGGGAAAATTGTAGGTATATTGGCATGGAAACATAAACCTGCCTGGAATAAACCATAAACCATGGAATATCAGACACCCGCCTGATATTCTCACTACAAATATTTTATGGTCAAAATTGTCTTCCGACCATGATGGTTGTTTGGAGAACAAAAACAGCGAAGCAAGAGGATAGAACAAAAGTATCCTGAGGCGGTCTCCTGCAGTGCTCGTAGCTGTTCCTCCTTAGCCTTCCACCTGGTGGCCCTGGACTAGACCTCCAGAGAATTCCAGGTTGTGCAAGATGGGGTGCCTCTGACATGCCATCCTGCTGAGGCACCATTGCCAAGTCTGGTAATGAGAGGGTAGCAGGACAGCCACTTTCTAAGATCCTATGATCTTGGAGCCAGTTCTCAATCCCTGTAGACTGTAGCTTCTTCATATGTTAATGGAAAGAGATGATAACCCCTATAGCTTCTTCATATGTTAATGGAAAGAGATGATAACCCCTAAGGCCTCTGCCAGGTCTAATATTCAGAGATTTAGTCTCATCCGCCTTGGAACTGTTTCTTGTCTGTACCTTTAGAATAATGTACCACAGGTCTGAACGTTGAGAAAAAGCACTAAAGGTTTCACTCTGTGGTAATTGTTGCACAGGAATAGCACAGTGCAGTCCACACTCAGATTATTTTCAGAGTCAAGTCTGAAACATCAGAAGATGTTCCATGGAACATTAATAGGTCTTACAGTTGGGAAACGCTCAGTCAAACCAAGTGAAACGAGCCTTTGTTCCGCAATACTGCTCAGAGCTTTTTCAATGCTCATATGTGCATTGTGACCCAAGGATCTGAGGATTCCAGAATGATTTGAATGAAGTCTCCCTTTTTTGTGCAGAAAGTCTCTACATTCTGGGAAATGATAACTTGGGCTCTTCTCAACCTGCACACATATTCAGCTAAACAATCATCAAATATACTGAGTGTTCCTTTTGCTAAAATCTGCCCTTCTACTAGCTTGCTTTAGCTTTGAGGTGCAACTTCTGTAGCAGTACCTCAAGGCATTGGGCTATGAATTCAGTGTTAGGAAGAAGTGTAGGAATATCAGAATAAAGAATTACAATACAGACCTGGCCCAAATTCACCTGCATTTCAGTTTCATTTTCCTTTTCTTTCTGAAACTCTGTCTTTACTAAAATACAAAAAATTAACCGGATGTGATGGCATGCACCTATAATCCCAACTACTTGGGAGGCTGAAGCAGGAGAATCGCTTGAATCCGGGAGGCTGAGGTTGCAGTGAGCTGAGATTGGGCCACTGCACTCCAGCCTGGGTGACAGAGCAAGACTCTGTCTCAAAAAAAAAAAAAAAAAAAAAAAGGAAAGAATCCATGTAGACAACAGTAGGAGTGCATATCTTGGCTTTGAAATTCTTTCTAAATGTAAGATGTTCCTCTTAGAGAAAGAGGAACTTTGCAATCACTTACCTCTGTTTAAATCTGCCACTTAGATACAATAAATCAGACCGCTATCAAACTGAACCTCTGTTTCTGCAATTGTAAAACAGAGATGATCAAATAGTAAAACAGACTAATATTTTGAAGAATTAGCTAAGTAAATACTTAGCAGATTACCGTTACTACTGAGTGTGCACTAATGTTAGGTAACTTCATTCTTCCATTGTCTAGCAGGTAGTCCTAGAGTTAGTAATCTAGTAACCTAGTCTCATTCCTTCACTAATTAATTGCTACTTTGCACAACATAGATTATTGTTAGCCTTGGGACTTAAGTTCTCTCTAACTCATTCCTTCATTTGTCAAATGAAGATAAAACCACCTCACATGGTGTTTTTTATGGATAAAATGAAATAACAGATGTGTAATTAATTTTGAAAGATTCAAAAAATGTGCCAGTTAATCACACTTATTCTTAGTACCAGTGAAATTATTATTGACTATTAGTCTGACAGAGGGACTTTTTGTTTCTGGTAAAATAGCTATTGTAATGGGATTGCTGAAAGAGCACACTATTTGAACAAAATCCCTTAGGACGGATTTAAGAAAAAGTACTGAGCCTCTTGTTTTCCATCTTACATGGGAAGGTTTATATAGTTTTAAACATTTGTATACAAGTGCTTTCATCTTCAGCTGCACAACTGTAAGAGATATAGAGTTTTTGAAGATCGTGCATTTAATTTTTAGCTGAATTGTGTATAGATCAAATCCATGCATCAGGAAGGCTCCAAAATGAAAATTTATAGAGCTTGGGGAGATGGAGTTAACAAGTTATAAGTCTTTGGGACCCTGAAATGGGAAAGATGTGGAAAATGTGTTTTCGAGAGAGGCTCACAAACTACAGTTTACAACTCTGGGAAACTGTCTTTAAATTCCTACATGAAAACCATACTGTTTATTTCTTCTGTCATGTTTAAGGTATGTTATTAAATCTATTAATTTCACAACATAAATATATTATTAGTATTACAATTTTGCTGTAGCTATTTTAATGCATTTTCAAATTAATTTCTGATGTGAACTTTTAGTAGTTTGGTCCAAAAATTTAAGGCATTTTTTTTTTGTAAACTAGATTATTTATTCTGAGACATGTATTATATTTATCTTACATTATGTCAAACACTTTTTACTTAAATTTTTCATTTGAATACTTAATCTCTTTGAATAGAATAATGTTTTTGAAGGCATTTGCAAAATGCTTTTGGATGGCAGATAGCTTGCCTTTTTGTTAAATCTCTATTCTCTTGAACATTTAGGAGAAAGATCCAGATTACTGGGCTATGTCTCTAACGACCTGGCTGCCTATTCTGTCTATTGCAACTATCTATTCATAGTTCACTTTCCAAGTGAGAATAGTTAGGTAGGCATTTTATAATGTCCTGTAGGAGTTAAGTTTGTATGCAGAAATGGTCTTAAAATTGTATTTTTGAGAAAAGCTGTCCAAACATGTAAATTATTATCCCATCTAAGATGTGCTTAAATTGGTGACATTTCAAAAGTTCATAGACTAGGTGTCTATTTTTATTTCATTAATGATGGCAGAGAGCTCCTTAGCTAGTTTTCTAGGAGGTCATAATAGAGTATATGAACTTCTATATTAAGTTTCATTTGTAGTCACAGCCCTGTCTCAACACTGTGGCTGCCTACATCTCACTGAGAGGTCATCATTTCTTATCTGCATCAATATATTGGGGTCGACTACTTTGTGTATTTGTAAAACTCATCACCAGTTGGCTGGGGTGATAGAGCCAGCATATGCACTAATCATGTCTTGGATCATATTAGGGTTTTCTATTTTGCACATAACCAATCACAGAAAGGGAGTGAACAAAACTAGAAAAGTAATTACAGACAAACTATTCCCCACTACCTGTTGTAAGAAACACAGGCTTTCGTAGTTCATTAGACTTACTTTCACTGCAGATGTGTGCTGTCTGCAAACTCTTTGTAACACTTGAGAGGCAAGTCTCTGACCAGAGGCTTTGGCTTCTCTCTGATGGGCAGTTGCCAGGGAAATTATGAGTATTTACATCCACAAGGCAACTAAAGAACCATGACAGACACCCACCTATGAGTCAAGCTACCATGGCCTTTACCCCAAAGGAATGTGTGTAAAGTATAAAAGAATTAATAGAAATATTTTGACTAGATAGATAACTTTATGTTGGATAATCAGTCATGTTGAAAAATGCTATCATATATATAAATAGTTTTAGAAAGCTACCTCTGGTTATTTTCCATGTATTACATCAAAGCCAGTGGCAGGAAGGTATGTGATTGCATGAAGGTCTTAGTCTCTCTATAACCTTGATCATCATTTACTTTATATTATTTTATTATTATAAGTGTTTACTTTCAAAGTAAGCTAAAAATGACATGAGGACTAGACTTTTTTTCTTTTACAGAAGAGATCAGGAAGTGCGTTTGAAAATCTTATAACAAGGGAGGAAACTTTCAAAAGATTTATTTCTTCAGGTGAATAACAAAAGATAATTTTTAAGGCTGAATGTCCAGTTCTAAATTTTAAAAATTCATTATTTTTATTATAGTTCATATACCTTTTATTTTACATACATGCGGAACCACTTTTATTTTGAAGGTTTTTTTTTCTTTCTTTCTTTTTCTTTTTTTTTAAGATAGAGTCTCGCTCTGTCACCCAGGCTGTAGAGCGGTGGCATAATCTCAGCTCATGGCAAGCTCCGCCTCCCGGGTTCATGCCATTCTCCTGCCTCAGCCTCCCGAGTAGCTGGGACTACAGGCGCCTGCCACCATGCCCGACTCATTTTTTGTATTTTTTGGTAGAGACAGGGTTTCACTGTGTTAGCCAGTATGGTCTTGATCTCCTGACCTCGTGATCCGCCTGCCTTGGCCTCCCAAAGTGCTGAGATTACAGGCATGAGCCGCCACGCTTGGCCTGAAGCGTTTTTGTTTGTTTGTTTATTTTCTAAAAATTCTGTCATTTAAAAATCTGTCACCAGCATTTAAAAGTCATCTTGGAGGACACTCATCTGGTAATAATACAGTAGCATATTATAAATAATAAGGTTATTTTATTATTTAAAAAACAAGAGGAACAATGTTGAATTAAAGAATTCATATCATTCTTTGTTATTTTATTGAAGATGAAAAATCTTTAAAAACCCTTGGAATGCAAATGGTATTATTACATGCTTGGCATTTGAGAGTTTTCAGTGTCTTTAAAACTCTATGACAGACTTCCACTTTGAGGAAGATAGAATAGGCATACTTTTTCCTATTACCTCCACTAAGTACAACTAAAATCCCAGACAATATGTATCAAATGAACATAAGAAGATTCTAAATGGTGAAGAGAAGAGTCTGACTGACTAGGGAACTTGGGACCTGATGAACAACATGGTGGTGAGCTCCCTGGATTTTCTTTTTGTTTCATATATCCCAAACTTGGAGGTGAATAAGCTGGCAATCTAGAGACAGCAATGGGCACAGAAAGAAATGCTCCAACAAAAGCCTGCTTTCTGTAGCCAAAGGACCAGGAAAGGTCCATTTAGATAATAACCACCCTATAAGAGAAAAATATTTTAGATAATAGCCACTCTATTCCAGGCAAGCACCATGGTGGCCCTACTCTTACCCATTCAGCAAAGGCAAAGGCTGAGTAGGAAGACTAGACTTTTACCCTTGCAAAGCTGCAATGGGAAACCTCAGTTAACCCCACTGTGGGTTTTTTGTTTTTTTGTTTTTTTTTGTTTTTTTTTTTTGTTTTTTTGAGACGGAATATCACTCTGTCTCCCAGGCTGGAGTGCAGTGGCGTGATCTCGGCTTGTTGCAAGCTCTGCCTCCCGGGTTCACGCCATTCTCCTGCCTCAGCCTCCCAAGTAGCTTGGACTACAGGCACCTGCCACTACACCTGGCTAATTTTTTGTATTTTTAGTAGAGACGGGGTTTCGCCGTGTTAGCCAGGATGGTCTCGATCTTCTGACCTCGTGATCCACCTGTCTCGGCCTCCCGAAGTGCTGGGATTACAGGCGTGAACCATCGCGCCTGGCCACCCCACTATGGTTTTAGCAGAGAAGGCCAAGCAGGGAGCTGGAGCTTCCACTTCTGCCAGCTAGCAACTATCTGCCATACATACCCCACATGCAGAGGTGTCAGTGGAAACACTGTAGAGGAGTCAGGCTCTATAAGGAGCCTGACTTCCACCACTGCCCAGCAGTAATGAGGTGACCCTCCTTTTCTTCCTGGAGTCTTACTGGAGGAGGCCTAATGCTAAAAAAAAGTAACTGTCAACTCAGAATTTTATACCTAATGAGAATACTCCCCAGGGATGCAGAAGAGATAAATACATTCTTTTAAAAAATTATTATTTTACTTTAAGTTCCAGGATGCACGTGCAGAATGTGCCGGTTTGTTACAGAGGTACGCGTGTGCCATGATGGTTTGCTGCAACTGTTGTCCCATCCTCCATAAGTTCCCTCAACTCTCCCCTAACCCCACAACAGACCCTAGTGTGTGTTGTTCTTCTCCCTGTGTCCATGTGTTCTGATTGTTCAACACCCACTTATGAATGAGAACATGTGGTATTTGGTTTTATGTTCCTGTGTTAGTTTGCTGAGGATGATGGCTTCCAGCTTCCCTGCAAAGGGCATGATCTCATTCATTTTTATGGCTGCATAGTATTCCATGGTGTATATGTACCACATTTTCTTTATTAAGTCTATCATTGATGGGCATTTGGTTGGTTCCGTGACTTTGCCATTGTAAATAGTGCTGTAGTAAACATACATGTGCATGTGTCTTTATAGTAGAATGATGTATATTCCTTTGGATATATACCCAAAATGGGATTGCTGGGTCAAATGGTATTTCTGGTTCTAGATCCTTAAGGAATCGCCATTCTGTCTTCCACAGTGGTTGAACTAATTTACACTCCCACCAACAGTGTAAAAGTGTTCCTATTTCTGTACAGCCTCGCCACTATCTATTGTTTCTTGACTTTCATAGTTGCCATTCTGACTGGCATGAGATGGTATCTCATTGTGGTTTTGATTTACATGTCTCTAATGATCAGTGATGTTGAGCTTTTTTTCATATGTTTGTTGGTCATGTAAATGTCTTCTTTTGAGACATATGTCTATTCATAACCTTTTCCCACTTTTTGATAGGGTTGTTTCGTTTTTTTTTTCTTGTAAATTTCTTTAAGTTTCTTGTGGATTCTGGATATTATATCTTTGTCAGATGGGTGGATCACAAAAATGTTCTCTCATTCTTTAGGTTGCCTGTTCACTCTGATGATAATTTATTTTGCTGTGCAGACACTATTTAGTTTAATTAGATCCCATTTGTCAATTTTGGCTTTTGTTGCAATTGCTTTTGGCATCTTGTCCTGAAGTCTTTGCCACTGCCTATGTCCTGAATGGTATTGCCTAGGTTTTCTTCTAGAGTTTTTATGGTTTTGGGTTTTACGTTTAAGTCTTTAATCCATCTTGAGTTAATTTATGTGTAACGTGTAAGGAAGGGGTCCAGTCTCAAAAAAAAAGAATATTGAATATTGGCCCCCAATGTCTTCTGGCTTGTAGGGTTTCTCCTGAGAGGTCTGCTGTTAGTCTGATGGGCTTCCCTTTGTAGGTTACCTGGGCTTTCTCACTGGCTGCCCTTAACATTTTTTCCTTCTTTTTAACCTTGGAGAATCTGATGATTTTATATCTCGGGGTTGATCTTTTCTTGGAGTATCTTAGTGATGTTTCCTGAATTTGTTGGCCTGCCTTGCTAGGTTGGGGAGCTTCTCCTGGATAATGTCCTGAAGTGTGTTTTCCGGCTTGTTTTCAGTCTCCTCTTCTCCTTCAGGTACTCCAGTCAATCCTAGGTTCCATCTTTTTTACATAGTCCCATATTTCTCTGAGGCTCTGTTTGGTCCTTCTCATTCTTTTTTCTCTAATCTTGTCTGCATGCCTTACTTCAGCAAAGTGGTCTTCAAACACTTATATTCTTTCTTCCTCTTGGTTGATTCAGCTATTGATACTTGTGTCTGCTTCATGAAGTTCTCGTGCTGTGTTTTTCAGCTCCATCAGGTCATTTATGTTTCTCTTTAAACTGGGTATTCTAGTTAGCAACTCCTCTAACCTTCTGTCAAGGTTCTTAGCTTCTTTGCACTGGGTTAGAACATGCTCCTTTAGCTCAGTGGAGTTTTTTATTACCCATCTTCTGAAGCCTACTTCTGTCAATTTTTCCATCTCATCCTCCGTCCAGTTCTGCGCTCTTACTGGAGAGGCATTGCAATCATTTGGAGGAGAAGAGGCACTCTGGCCTCTTGGTTTTTCAGTGTTTTTTTGATGATTTTCATCTTGATGAGTTTGTCTAGTTTCAATCTTTGAGACTGCTGACCCTTGGATGGGGTTTGTGTGGGAACTTTTTGTTGTTGTTGCTTTCTGTTCGTTTGTTTTTCTTTCAATGGTCAGGTCCCTCTCCTATAGGGCAGCTTCAGTTTGTTGGGGGTTCACTTCAAGCCCTCTTCATCTGGTTTTCTCCTACGCCTGGAGATGTCACTCAAGGAGGCTGGAGAACAGCAAAGATGGCTGCCTGCTCCTTGTTCTGGGATCTCTGACCTTGAGGGGTACCAACCTGATGCCAGTAGGATCGCTTTTTTTCTAGGGTGTCTGACAACACCTGTTGGAGGGTCTCACCCATTTGGGTGGCATGGGGAACAGGATCTGTTTAATGAAGCACTCTGACTGTTCCTTGGTGGAGGAGTGTGCTTCGCTGTGGGGAACCCCATTTGTCTGGGCTGCTTGGATTCCTCAGAACTATGAGAAGGAAAGGTTAAGTCTGCTGGTCTACAGAGACAGCGGCCACTCCTCCCACTAGGGGCTCAGGCCCAGGGAGATACAGGTTCTGTCCCTGAGCCTCTGGCTGGAGTTGTTGGAGTTCACGCAGGGAGACCATACCCAGTGAGGAAGGATGTGTTAGAATGAGGACTGAAGAGGCATTCTGGCCACAGTATGCCACAGCCAGTGTGTTGGACTGTGGGGGACACCTCTTATGACCAAGTTGTCCAGCCTCCCTGGCTCTAGCAAGGGAAAAGCACTGCCTAGAGCTACAGAGATGGATGCCACCCTTCCCCTACCCAGGGAGCTTAGCATGTTAAGCAGTTATGAGTCCTAGTGCTGGCTGCTGACCCTCCTCCAAGGAGCTCAAAGGACTTAGAGAGCAGGCAGCTGCAGCTGTGGTGCTGGTCACCCCTCCCCCTGGGGACCTGGCAGGCTTCAGCAGATTCTAGTTGAGAGGCTGTTGAGAATCTGTGTCGCTCGGGGTTGGGACCCTAGACCCCCGTGGTGTGGGTTCACAAGTGGGACCTTCTGATCTGTAGGTTGCACAGTTCCATGGGGAAAGCACAGTTTCCCTAGCTGGGTAGCACGCTCACTCAACACCTCTTTTGGATGAGGGATGGCTCCCCTGCCCCGTGTGACTCTCAGGTGTGCCAC
Source organism: Theropithecus gelada (assembly GCF_003255815.1). Taxonomy (NCBI): domain Eukaryota; kingdom Metazoa; phylum Chordata; class Mammalia; order Primates; family Cercopithecidae; genus Theropithecus; species Theropithecus gelada. Next base: position 103,870,714 of record NC_037673.1, on the reverse strand, counting down.
CACACCACTGCTCTTCCTTCCCCTCCATGGATCATGCCAACTGGCTAGTTAGTTCTGTTGAAAGAACCTTGATACCTTGGTTGCCAATGCAGGATTCATACACTAATTAGGGTTCTTTCCCATGGGAGCCTCCGATCGCCCCTGCTTGTAGTCGGCCATCTTGGCCCCACCCAATCCAACACATTTTTCAAATGAAGGACAAGTAAGAGAACCATTTGTCACCAGGAGACCTACCCTAAAAGAATGGCAAAAGGAAATTTTCTAAACAGAAAGGAAATAATAAAGGAAGGGACTTTTCAATGTCAAAAAGAACATGGTAAGCAAACATGTGGGTAAATACATATTTTCCTCTTGAGTTCTCCAAATTGTATTTGATGGTTGAAGCAAAAATTATTATGCTGCCTGATGTAGTTCTAAATATATGCAGAGGAAGTATTTGATTACAAATGTGGGGAGTAAAGGGATGCAAAAAGAAGTAAGGTTTATATACTTCACTCAAACCAATAAAATGATACCACCAGTAAACTGTGATAAATTATATACATATACATATACATATATATGTGTATATATATAATGTATACCTAGAGCAACCATTTAAAAAGTTATATAAAGAGATACTCTTAAAAACAAGATACAATTCTAAAAAATGTTCCTCTAACCCCAGGAAGGTAGGAAAGAGAAAACAGATAAATGCAGAACAGAGAGAATAGAAAACAAAAATAATAAAACTGCAAACATAAGCCTTACATATCAATAATTATATTAAGTATAAAGCTCTAACTATTCCAATTAAAAGATACAGATTTACAGAGTTGATTTTAAAACATGACCTAAGTATATGCTGTGCTTAATAAACTCACTTGAACTATAACAGTATAATCAGGTTGGAAGTTAAAGGATAGGAAAAGATATATCATGCAAACATAGAAAAGCAGGAATGGCTACATTAATATCAGATAAACTATATTTTAGAAAATTTCAAGAGATAGATAAGGACATTATATAATGATAAAAGGATTAATCCACCTATTAGACATAGCCATCCTAAATGTTTGTACAGCAAACAGAGCAGGAAAGTATGTGAAGCAAAAACTGGTAAAATTGAAAGGAGAAACATAAATCCACAGTTGTAGTTGGAGACGTCAACACTCCTCTCTCAACAATTGGTAGAACAATTAGAAAATATCAGCAAGGATACAAGTGATCTCAATAACACTATCAACCAACAGGATTTAATTGATTTTTATAGAACACTGCATCCAAGAACAATATTTCACATTCTTTTCAAGTAACCATGTCGCATATGCCAAAACACACTATATTCTGAACCATAAAACAAACTTCAAAATTTAGAGGAATTAAAATCATATGGATTGTATTGTCTGACGACAGTGGAATCAAACTGGAAATCAAAAACAGAAAGATATCAGAAAATTCTCCAAACACTTGAAAACAAAAAAGACTTCTAAATAATTCATAGGTGAAAGAGGAAGTCACAAGAGAAATAATTTGAAAAAATATATTGAATGAAATTGACATGAAAATACAATTGTCTAAATTTGGTATTAGAAAACTGCTAAAATAGTGCTAAGAGGAAATTTATATTGCTAAATGCACATATTAGAAAAGAGGGACATTTTTAAATCAAAAATCTAACTTCTATATCAAGACGCTAGAAAAAGAAGAACAATGTAAAGTCAACACCAGCAGAAGGAAATAAATTATTATTATTGTTATTTTTTTTTTTTTTTTTTTTTGAGACAAGGTTTTGCTCTATTGCCCAGGCTGGAGTGCAGTGGCGCAATCTCAGCTCACTGAAATCTCTGCCTCCTGGGTTCAAGTGATTCTCCTGACCCAGCCTCCCAAGTAGCTGGGATTACAGGTGTGCACTACCATGCCCGGCTAATTTTTATGTATTTTTTTCATAGAGACAGGGTTTCACCATGCTGGCCAGCTGGTCTCGAACTCCTGACCTCATGATCCACCCGCCTCGGCCTCCTGCAGTGCTGGGATTATAGGCGTGAGCCACCACACCTGGCTGGAAAGAAATTATAAAGATAAGATCAGAAATCAATGGAATTGAAAGCAGTAAACAATAAAGTCAATGAAGCCAAGAGCTGGTTCCTTGAAAAGAGCAATAAAATTGACAGACCTCTAGCAATACTGACAAAGAAAGAGATAAGATACAAATTGCCAATGTCAGGAATGAAACGAGATATTGCTACAGACCTTGCACACATGGAAAGATAATAAAGAAATACAACAAACAATTCTACACACATGTATTTGACAATTTAGATGAAGGAGACCATTTCCTTGAAAAACACAAGCTACCACAACTTATCCAATATAAAACAGCTAAGTTGAGCAGCACTATACTTATTAACGAAATTGCATCGATAATTTTAAAAAATCCCCCCAAATAAATCTTCAGGTCCACATGGTTTCACTGGAGTATTCTCCCAAACATTTTAAGATGAATTAATGCCAAGTCTGGACAATATTCTCCAGAAATTAGAACAGAAGGAAACATTTCCCAATTCATTTTGTAAAGCTAATATTACCCTGATGAGCAAAATCAGAAAAAAAATACACTTCAAAGAAGTAAAACTATAGAACAGTGTTTCCCATGAATCCTTTACAAATATGAGCAAATAGAATTCAGGACCATATAAAACGAATCATGCACTATGGTCAACTGGAATTTATTCCAGGGATTCAAGGCTGGTTTGGCATTCAAAAATCAAAAGATCATATGTCATATCAGTTGTCAAAAAAGCATTTGACAAAATTTAACATCCATTAATAATAAAAATTACTTGCAGAAATACAGAAATAGACAGGAACTTTCTCAACTTGATGAAGAGTATCTGCAAAAAAATCCTGCCACTGACATTATACTTAATAATGATAGATTGAATGTTTTTTCATTAAGACCAGGAACAAGGTAAGGATGTCTGCTCTCACCACTCTTAATACAGTATTGGAAGTTCTAGCCAGTGCAATTGGCCAGATAAGGTAATAAAGGCATACAGATTGGAAAGGAATAATTAAAACTGCCCCTATTTGCACATGACCTGATTGTTTATGTGAAATATCCTAAGGAATGTATAAAAACATTTCTAGAACTAGTAAGCAAGACTTTAGAATAAAAGATAAACATACAAAAATCTATTGTATTTCTGTATACTAGCAATAACATGTGGACACCAAAATTAAGAACACAATACAATTTATGTTCAATTTAAAAGATAAAGAAGTACTTAAGTATAAACTGATGAAAACATATATAGGGATTGTATGCCAGAAATTATACAATCCTTGAAAATCAAAGATCTAAACAAATGGGAAGATATACTTTGTTGATGGATTGGAAGCCACATAGGAGACATGTAATTTCTCCCCAAATTGATGCATGGGTTTAATGCAATTTCTATCAAAATCTCAGACAGATTTTTTTGTAGATATAGACAAGACTATTCTAAGACTTACATGGAAAGTCAAAAGAACTAAACAATTTTTAAAAATAATAAAGTTGGAGGAATAAGTTTACTCAATTTCAAGAGTTTTTATATAGCTACAGCAATGAAGACTGTGGTATTTGTGGAGCACTAGACATACAGATTAATGGAACAGAACAGGAAACTCAGAATGAACTCACATAAATATGCTTATGTGATTTTGCAAAAGATACAAATGCAATTCAATGGAGAAAAGATGGCCTTTTCAATAAATGGTGCTGGAAAAATTGGACATCATAGGCAAAAAAAGTGAACTTCAACCTGTCACATACCTTATATAAAAATGAACTCACAAAGGATCACCGACTTAAATGTAAAACATGAAACTATAAAACTTGTAGAAAGAAACCTAGGAGGGGAAAAACCTTCAGGGTCTAGGGCTAGGCATGTAATTCCTAGACTTGACACCAGAAACATAATCCATAAAAGGAAAATTGACAAGCTGGATTTCATCAAAATTAAAAACTTTTGCTATGTGAAAGACCCTTTTAATAGAATGGAAAAGACAAGCTACAAAATGGGAGAAAATATTTGCAAACCATGTATCTGACAAATGACAAACATATCTCATATAGAAAGTACTTTGAAATTTTATAATAAAAACAAGCCAGTTAGAAAATGAGTAAATGACATAAATAGACATTTCACTGATGATATACAGATGAACAAAAATTAAGTACTTGAAAAGATGTTCACTATCTTTAGCCAATAGGGAAATGTAAATTAAAACCACAATTCAGATTTTTACTACAATCAGAATGGTAAAAAAAGATTGTCACAAAACCAGATGCTATTGAGGATGTGAAGAAACTGGATCACTCATATATTGTTAAAGTGATAAAGAGTGTAGTCACTGGAAAATAGGCAATTTCTTTAAAAACTAAACATGCAACTACCATATGACCCAACAATTGCACTCCTGGTCATTTATCTTGGGGAAATGAAGACAAAAGTCTATACACAAATATTTATAGAAGCTTTATTCAAAATAGCCAAAACCTGGAAATAACTCAGTCCTTTAATAAGTGAATGGGTTAACAGAATGTGGTATGTGCGTATCATGGAATACTAGTCAATAAAAAGGAACAGACTGTTGATACATGCAGCAACCTTGATGAATCTCCAGAGAATTACACTGAGTAAAAAAATCAGTCTCCCCAAATTATATACTGTATGATTCTATTTCTGTGGCATTCTTGAAATGACAAAGTTGTAGGAATGGAGAACGATTAGAGGTCACCAGGGGTTAAATACAGTGTAGGGGTGGGAGGAAAATGGGTGGGATATAGAAGGATACCATGAAGAATCCTTGCAGTGATGGAAATGTTCTGTGTGTAACCGTATCAATATCAATATCCTGCTTGTGATATTCTACTATAATTTTGCAAGATGGCGGAAACTGGGAAGGGGCACATGGGTTCTCCGTGTCTTGCAACTGCATGTGAATCTACAGTTCTCACAAAATAAAAAGTTTTATAAAAAACGGAAGGCCAGGCACGGTGGCTCACACCTGTAATCCCAGCACTTTGGGAGGCCAAGGGGGCAGATCACCTGAGCTCAGGAGTTTGAGACCAACCTGACCAACATGGAGAAACCCCCTCTCTACTAAAAGTACAAAATTAGCTGGGCATGGTGGCACATGCCTGTAATCCCAGCTACTTGGGAGGTTGAGGCAGGAGAGTCCTTGAACCCAGGAGGCAGAGGTTGCAGTGAGCCGAGATTGCGCCATTGCACTGTAGCTTGGGAAACGAGCAAAACTCCGTCTAAAAAAAAAAAAAAAAAAAACCACACAAAAAGCCCTGAATTATAGAATGGATAGATGAATATGAGTATGATAGAAGAAGTATGGTAAAACGTTAGTGGTAGACTCTAGGTGGTAGGTATAACGGTGTTTACTATAAAATTCTTTCAACTTTTTTGTATTTCTCGAAATTTTCACAATAAAATACTAGGAAGAAAATGGAATTTGAGAATTTGGGGTTATTTAAAGAAAAGAGGCAGAGTACAGTAGCTCCCAGCACTTTGTGAGGCTCAGGTGGGAAGATCACTTGAGCTCAGGAGTTCGATATCACCCTGGCCAACATAGTGAGACCTCATCTCCACTAAAAATTTAAAAAATTAGCCAGATGTGGTGGCATGCGCCTGTAGTCTGAGCTGCCTGGGAGGCTAAGGTGAGAGGATCACTTGAGCCTGGGAGTTCGAGGCTGCAGTGAGTTATGATTGCACCACTGCACTCCAGCCTGGGTGACAGAGTGAGACCTTGTCTCAAAAAAAAAAAAAAAAAAAAAAAGAAAAAGGCAATTTTCTTAGTGTCAAAGGCAAGCAATTCAAGGTTCTTAGCATGATTTTGGCTTGACAAATGCCTTGTGACACGAGAAATCCTTTCTACTTAACACCCAGTTGTGAAGGTTGATTAAACATGAGACTCCTTTGTTGGAAGGGGGAACATTCTCATGTTGTGAGATTTAATATAAAATACTAAAGAAAAAAAGCCCTTAACCATTTTACAAATATATATTTTCTGATTTAGAAGTATTTAATAATGATACTGGGTATATACCCAAAGGATTATAAATTATGCTGCTATAAAGACACATGCACACGTATGTTTATTGCAGCACTATTCACAATAGCAAAGACTTGGAATCAACCCAAATGTCCATCAGTGACAGATTGGATTAAGAAAATGTGGCACATATACACCATGGAATACTATGCAGCCATAAAAAAGGATGAGTTTGTGTCCTTTGTAGGGACATGGATGCAGCTGGAAACCATCATTCTTAGCAAACTATCACAAGAACAGAAAACCAAACACCGCATGTTCTCACTCATAGGTGGGAACTGAACAATGAGATCACTTGGACTCAGGAAGGGGACATCACACACCGGGGCCTATCATGGGGAGGGGGCAGGGGGGAGGGATTGCATTGGGAGTTATACCTGATGTAAATGACGAGTTGATGGGTGCAGCACACCAACATGGCACAAGTATACATATGTAACAAACCTGCACGTTATGCACATGTACCCTACAACTTAAAGTATAATAATAATAAATAAATTTAAAAAAATAATAATGATAGCTACCAATTAAAATAGTTGAACTAAGAATATGAAGCACTGTATGTATATTACATCATTTAATATTCCCAACAATTCCATGTAGTCATTGTCTCCATTTTATTATTAAGATGATAGGATCACAGAGATTATATAACCTGGTCTGTGTTCGTATATTACAAGACAGAAACCACACTCGAACCAAGGTCTCTGATTCCACATCCGGTGCAATAATGCTTCCTATTTATGATACATTATTATGATTTTTTTATACCTGTTTCATTGCCTGATCTAAACCAAATCACTCTTACAATGCCAAGGCTGCACTCCACTTTTATATTCCTACATATTTAATGTCTCTTAGTCAACTTCCACAGTAAAAACCTCATGTCCACAAAGCATCAGAAATTATCTCTTTATTCCTGCATATCATTTGGCAATTAACTTACTGTTTTGAAAAGGACAAAGATAATAAATTCAAGCCAGTTTAAGAATATGTAAGAAATATAAAATAATTGTGTGGAAAGGATTATATTATTCATGCTGCTTTTGACTTTCTTTTAAAATCCAGCAATATTTCTTGAAATCTTTGCATGTCAAGGAAAATATATATCTTATTACATGCCTGCATCTGGATACCATAATTTATTTAACCTATTCTATTTGTATGTGCAGAAATAGAATTTCTGGGTCACAGGACATAGTTATTAAAAGTATTCTTAGTTTTTTTAAACTCCTATATGACTAGAATCTGGTATGACCTTAGGTCATGTATGGTAGTCTAGAAGTATATACGTTAAGGAATAAGTAATGCTAGACCACACTCTAGAATGGTTTTGCTAATTTATGCTGTGTGTGTGTCTTTCCCCCCAGATCCTTCCCAAAGCAAGGCATGAAAGTTGGCAACTAAGTCCACAGTCTCTTTTTTACAAGTAAGCTATTTGTAGAAGGTTGAAACTCCAAATGATTAGATGCTTGTGTTACTGACTATGTTTAGGGTGACTCCCAAACAGCAAAAATGCCCATAGCATTTTTGAAAAGGCACTTTCTGATTTCTAAATTCTTATTGGCAAGCCAAGATCTTATTATTATACCCAAATATTTAGTTTTTATAATTTGAAAAGTTTGGTTTAGACAAACTATAATATAAACTTTTCTATTTTGTTTCCCCAGATATAAAGTAATGTGCTTCAACATTTTTACTATTTTTAAATAAATCGCCAAACAATATCATTTTTAAATGTATGATGATGAGGAATTCTGGCATGGAACTTTAGGCACTAATTATATATTCATTTTATTCTGATTTGCTTTGTTACATTTTCTAACATCTTTGAGATGGGGACTGTATTAAATTAAACCTATAGCAAAATATATCTTATTAAGATTAATATTTTTCTACTTTAATGGTCAGGATTTGGGTAACCTTCTGTGCATTTACTGTTGTCCCCCAAGAATATGAATAAAACTCAGAATTATGCTAGAGCTGATATCCAGTTATATATTATGAAGACTGATAATTTTAACAGGAAGTGATATTTAAATTCTGGTACTGTATATTATTGACTGTGAATATTTTACATAACTTTGCTTTGGGAAAAAATCTTATTTTAGGCATTTATTTTTTACAGCAAAGTTCAAAGGCATCTTATTTTCTTACAACTAGCTAATATAAACACTATTTTTAGCTATTATCAATTCTTTTGTTAAGTAGGCAGAATATAAATAAATAACTTGTCACAGTTACAGTATTTACTAAGTTTAGTTGATATATTTTGTCTTTGATCAAATGCAAAACACAACTTTTGGAAAAGTCTCTAGCTTCTAGGTTATATTTATTGAAGCTACAGTTGTATCACATAGTCTTTATTATTAAAACTGTAAAACATTATATCATTTCCTCAATTTATACTGCTTAATTTTATATTATTAATTAAATACTTAATTTACATAGTTGAAACAATATTTTCAGCAGTATTTTAAAACAGAAGTAATCTTTGGACTCAACAAGGGATCCAAAAACTGTCATTAAAGAACAAAAACTTGTAACGCAGTAGAAGGCCCTCTTTTCTGCCCTGGTGAGAATTAGTATTTGTTCATTTAAAGAGGTAAAGCAAGAGGAAGATTGTAAAATAAAATATTTTAAACATTTGTATCTTTAAAAATTATTTAAATGTCCATTTATTCACTAGTTTCTACTTAGACCTGAGACATTTTATCTGCATCTAAGTGTACTGTTGGGAATTCCATGTTTTCTTTCTAATATAAACCACACCCTGAGTGCCTCATCAAGGATTTCCAGTTTTCAGTATATCATGGTGAGGTTATCACTAAGATACTTGTGAAGCAATTTAAGTGTAGAAACCTTTTAAATTTTACCAACTTTCACATTCTCTAAATTTTTACAATTATCTCACACCTAATTCAAAAGCATATTTTTTATGAATTGCCTTTATCACATATATGCATTCAATGTAGTTTTATAGAAATAATTATCTCTCTTTTATGTTCATATTTATTTATTCATTATAACATTTAATTAAATTGCTCAAGTAAAGTAACAAATATGATAGGCATATAAACAAATTTAAGGGCAAACAAATGTTAAATCCACAAGATAATGAATTTGTGAAATTTCACATTCATTGTGGAAAGTTTCAAACACATAAATATAGAATCATATAATGAAACTTTGTGTACCCATCACCCAAACACAGTTGCCAACATTTTGCCATTGATATTTCCTCTTCTGATCCCCTAAACATTGGGGGGTTTTTTGAGTATTTTAACATAAATCTCAGAAAAACTATCATGTATAAATGCTTCAGTTATCTCTATCAGATGGGTTTTTTTTTTAAATGTACATATACAGTACTATTATTACAACTAACAAATGTAACAATAATTTCTTAATATTATGTAATATGGAACCTATGTTAAATTTTTCCTGTCTCAAAAAATGCCCTTTTCAGCTTATTTATTCAAATTAGGATCCAAGTTAGGTCAAGTGTTTCATTTGGTTGATACATCTCTTAGGTCTTTTTAAATAACTAACATCCTCTTCCCTTCTTTTGCATGTCATTTATGTGTTGAAGAACATGAATCATTTGTCCTGCAAAATTTATCTCATTCTGTATTTAGCTAATCATCTTCTTATGGTGCCATTCCATGTTTTGCTGCTTGCCTGCTTCCCTTACATTTCTTGTAAATTGATAGGTAAATTAGAGGCTTGCTTAAATTCAGGTTTTTTATTTTGGGGCAAGATACTGCATAGACAGTGTGGGGGTATGTATTGTTTTATGAAATCAGAAGGCACATAATGTCTAGAGACAAGGGAAAATTTAATTCAAGTAATAATAACTAAGACATGCACCAATGTATCCAAGGCACTCTTCTAAACTCTTTACATATAGCATTTATTTTAATTCTTACAAAAACCCTTTGAGGTAGATCGTATTGCCCCCACTGTAAAAATAAGGAACATGAGACACTAACTTGCTGAGGTCTCCAAGCCTGGATTTGGTCCTGGGAACTCAGACTGCTGAGTCTATGGACAGAGCACCCTGTCATTCTGCCTGTTAAAGCCACTGCCACTTCTGAATTAAACTAAAAACAGTTAGGTGTGTTCCAGGTACTTCAAGTAAACATGTTGTCTTAATTCTGTAAGTAAATAAATGTTAAAGAGTATGTATGTTTAATAAAATATACTTTTAAACTATATTGTTTACCTCATCTACCTTCTTTGAAAATAATAGCTAGTAAAACCCATAGTGTCTTACTATGGTGTTTACTCTCACATTGACAAATTGTGATATTTTCCTTGTCTTCCAGTGGAAATTTTCATGGAAAGTAAATTTACCTCCCTTAGGTAAATGTTTCTTTTCCAGTATCAAGAAGTGTAAAGTGAGTTTCTTGAAATTAATGGCATTTTATAATTTTCAATACCCATAATATTGTAAAAAATTATTATAATTTTTATAATAATTATTTTAAAAAGCAACAATATTATTTTGTTCCTTTTTTGCTTACTATAAAATAAATATCATGGTGTCTTCTCGATCGTTTTGTTTTATCTGGCATAGGAGATATGTTTACTGAGAGAAATTCAGCAGAAGCTACTTTATATTTCATTACATATTCTTACCTTATTATTTATATTTTAAATCCTAGGGATCTACATATGCAACTTTTTCTCCTTTTAAGTCCCTTTGTTTTGTTACTACATGGTTTTTGTCCCTTTTATTAGATAAATTTTGCCTAGGTATTTCTCTTCCTCACTATAAGTAAACCAGTCTTTATGCCTAAAAATAATGCACTACTTTGTTGAAATATACTTAACAAAAGTGGTATTCTGAATAATAAAAATTATTCAAATGCTAAGTATATAACAGCATGACTTGCCTTATTACTATGCACCAATACTTCTCTCATTCATTCAACAGACCTGTTTTGAGTATCTCATCCAAGATAAGCATGAGCCCTGCTGCCAGTGGGTATGTGATGAATGGTAGCTGGACAGGTCAGGCCAGAACTGGAGGAAGTCGGGTCAGCATGATGACATACTTCATACAATGGTCACAACAGAACGAAGGGAAACTAGGGGTTAGGAGCAACGGTCGCTCTGAGAAAAGACAAGTGCTTCGGTCTGAATTATGGGTTTCAAATTCATGTGGAGACAATGTATATGGTATTCGTAGGGGTTGCAAACTTAAATTTCTGTAAGGGCCAGATACAGAATGTAAATGAAGAAAGTACATCAAATGTAACATTAGGGAATGCTCAGGACTGTGCCAACTGGAGAGTGCACATCTGATCTAAAGGTATCCATATTCAGATGTTTATTTAACACCCTGACTCAGCCACGCAAAATATGCCTGAGATGCTTCCTCGTGACTCTCATGGAATCTAAGTATATGAAAGGTTTATTGTTTTGAGAAACCATCTTTGTAGTAAATATGTCCAGTGGACCCACAGACATAGTTATAGTTATGAAGAATATATGAACCAGAAGTCAATATCCAGAGTTTCAAGTTACATTGAAAATAATAGATGGGGGCCAACATTTGAATAGCAACAAAAAAACTGGCACAGTCACCTCAATCCATAAAACAGGAAAGTAGACTGGGTGCCAGTACGGTCAGCAGTCAGTTTCTACAAACTCATTATTTCTCCTGGATTATTGTTAGACATACCAGGCACAGCCTTAGTGTATCAGCATGACAAGAGTGCATAAACAATCTGAAAAAAATTAGACTTTGGTTTTCCTTTCATTAATTTTACAATTTAGTATTTTCATTGTTATTTTTCACAAAACTACAGAGGGAAAAGGAGCCATATTTTTTTCCCAGGTCTTCATGGCCTCTCTACACCTTTATCTGGCTTGGATCAGGCAATAATATCTCAGATTTCAAGGGAAGAGTGCTTTAGGTGTTTGGCTGAACTCTAAACTTGAGGTGGCTGGGCAAGAGCATTGGAAGCAAGGCTCAATAGTAAATATGGTGGTACTGCATTTGTGTGAATAAAAAGCTGGTTGGCCATGTAAAAATTCTTCCTCTCCTTGCCGGGTGCGGTGGCTCACACCTGTAATCCTAGCACTTTGGGAGGCTGAGGCAGGCAGACCACCTGAGGTCAAGAGTTCGAGACCAGCCTGACCAACATGGAGAAACTCTGTCTCTACTAAAAATGCAACAATTAGCCGGGCATGGTGGCGCATGCTTGTAATCCCAGCTACTCAGGAGGCTGAGGCAGGAGAATTGCTTGAACCCGGGAGGCAGAGGTTGCAGTGAGCCAGGATCGCGCCATTGCACTCCAGTGTGGGCGACAAGAGTGAAACTCCGTCTTAAAAAAGAAAAAAACAAACAAAAAATTCTTCCTCTCCCACATAGTTCTGAATGTCTCTTTATAATTAATGTTTGGCATTTGTTATGCTAGCTATTATGAGAGATTTTTAAACTCAGATTTGGGTTCTGTATTAATTTTTGCAATAGGTATGCATTTATTCTCCTTTGCAATTATTTGTAGACATTGATTCTAATCATTGTTCTTAGAGGAAAGGCATAAACATAACTATTTATAAAGGTACATAACTATAAAGGTACATAACTACACACTGAGAGATCAATTACTTTAAATTTGAAAACAATTGAGTAATTTGGAGTCACTTTCCATGGCTTTCTGTATTAGATCATTAGTAGAAAAAAATTATATAATGTTTATTAGGGGAAGGGTTCCTATGAATGGTCTTTCATTGCTTAGAAATGCCAAACGTTGTAAAGAACAATGGAAGAAGATAAATTACCCTTCATGTCAATAAATGAAAACCTTGAGGTTGATAGTAAGTTTACTTTAAAAAGAATTAGGTTGAATGTTCTGAAAGTTATATGGCATAATTGAACAGTGTAACAGTGTAAAATGACTTTTAAAAGCTTTGATACAGTTTTTAACTTTGCAGTTATTTCTCAGTGGTTTCCATTTTTAAAACGTTAATCTTATGAAAAATAATACAGTTTGTCTCTCTAGTAGTACAAAGCATCTTTATGTTCATTTAAAAACTTCTAAGGTTTTAGCATGTTTCAGTGAAGAATTTTATTTCATATTCAGTATATGTAGCTATGAAAATCAATAACTGCATGCTTCTTAAAATTGAGCAATGTACTTAAGTATTAATTATAAATAATAAAAGAAAAGAAATTCCTTTTTTATTTTCAGTGATTTGAAGAAAACTGCTGGGAGGTACATGGTATCTAGCTTTACTATTTGCTGGCTAATGCCAGAGTCCTAATCCAGTTTCTGGCAACACAATTTTAAGAATTCTTTTGGTGATAGGATAAGCAGTGTACCTTTTAAGTTACAACATTATGAAAGGTCTTCCATCAAATATTCAGTTAGAGTAGAAACCCTAAATGAAAAGCCTGATGCTAACAGAGCATGAGCGTTTGGGGCTGATTTTAAAATTGGTTCCCAAATTCCAATTCAACTCATGAGAGATAAAGTGGAGAACTGCATGTAATATAATATCGAGGGCTATATGCAATGACTTAAGGTTTCTGTCCTGAAGTTATCTGGTCATTGTTGGATATGTAGGTTGCTTGGAATAAAGGTGGTGAAATATGTAGAATTAACCATGAAAATATCCCAAAGAACTAGCATGTGAAATGTTATCTGGGACCAGAAAGCTGTTGCATAGGGTTTACAAGTATTGCCTGTAAAATGCATAAATTATATGACATATGTGTGTTTTTATGTCTTGTACACTTTCTCAAAATTCTGGAAGTATATGAATTACTTTTAAAATATTACCCAATTTCTAGTTACTTTTTGTCATTGTGTATTTCCTTAATGAAAATATTTAAAAAGTAGAATTGTTATTGCAGTATCTTTAAATTTTTTAATGTTGAACTGGTCTTTATGAACTCACCAGAATGTCTAAAATTTGAAAGCCTGATAACATCTATGTTGTTGAGGGTGTGGAGCAACTAAAATTTTCATAAGTGTTGGTAGGAATGTAAAATGATATAACAACTTTGGAAGATTTGGCAGTTTCTTATAAAACTAATTGCACACCTACTACGTGTGTACTACTAATACTCTGTGACTCTGCAATTTCACTTTTAGGTTTTTACTCACAAAAGAAAATGGATAAAACTAGGCTATTGTAAAATGAAACAAAGTAACAAAAACATCTACAACAGTAGTTGCATTTGTGAGTGGGAATGAGCCTTGGGTGTGAAGGCACTAGGAGGTGTTAGGAATACTCTAGATCTTGTTAGGGGTTCAAGGTAGACATATATATGCATTTGTCAAAACCTATTGCTTTTAAGATTTGTGCCCAAATCACAAATTTGACAGTGAGTAAAATTTACTTAAAAAATAACCATTAACAAACATTCATCTGTAGTTTATGATGTGTATGCTAAAGTGTTTAGGAGTGAAATGTATCAGTGTCTGCACTTTGAAATGCATAAAAAATAAGATAAATTGATGGATGAATACAGGGATGAATAAAGAGATAGATGGATACATCTGAGATAAAGCAGATGTAGCAAAATGTTAATAGAATCTAAGTGATGGATAATGGTTTTTTAACTGCACAATTCTGTCAACATTTTTGCTTGAAATTTTCCATAATATCAAAGGAAAAGGGGTCTTTATTCTAAAAAAGTTTCAAGTTTCAAATACATACCTTTTGGAATTTATTCTAATTAGACTGAAGATATGGTAGCATTCTTTAAATATAGGTTTCCTTTTTTTGTCTTTCTCACAACTTAAAATTTGTTCCATCCAATCACATCATCTTAATTGCCATTAGCATGTTACCTTTATAAATCAAATTCCTTGGTGTTATACATGTAATCCAGTGATTAATTTAATATCATTCTTAAACACTATATTAGTTTCCTGTGATCGTAAAAAAAATTACCTCAACCTTGTGGTTTAAAAACAATGAAAACGTATTCTTTCACAATTGTGGAGGACAGAAGTCCAAAACTAGTTTCTCTGGGCCAATATCAGGGTGTCATCCTCTGTCTGGAGGTTTTATGGAAGAATCCATTCCTTGTCTTTCCAGCTTCTGATAGTTACAGGAATTCCTTGGCTTGTGGCCACATCACCCTCATCTCTGTTTCCATAGTAATATTGCCTTCTCTACTCTGTCAGTGTCAAATCTTCATTTGCCTCTCTCTTGTAAGTATACTAGTGATTGCATTTACAGCCCACCCAGATAATCCAAGATAAAATCTCCCCATCTCAAAATCATTCCTGCAGACACTTTTTCCATGGAAGGTAACATTTATTGGCTCTGTGAATTAGGACCTGATGTCTTTGGGAGCCACTGTTCAGCCTACTACAGGTAGTTTTTAAGTGTTCTAGGTTCCATGCTAGGGCTTAAATAATGATAAATAACACTTAATTGCTTACTATATGCTAGGTGCTGCTCTATGTCCTTTGCATTTGTATTTTTACTAAATTAAAAAAATGGATTGATTTAACATAAACTTACTGTTTCTTGCATATGTCAAATATTAAAGCCCCAGAGTGCTAGTTTTCTGAGAAATGAGGAAATACTATTTTGTTCTAAATAACCCTGCCTTATTTATGTGGAGGATATTTAAAGTTGACAAGATTGTGAATTCCCTTTGGGAAAGGATTTATCTGTCTTTGTGTCCAAATAATTAATGACAAAGTAGATGTTAGCAAATGTTTGTTAAATGACTAAAAGTGTCTTTGCAAATGTTATGAAATGTAACCTTCACAAAATCCTTGGAGGCAAATATTATAATTTCCATTTTATAGAAGAGACTTAGAGAAGTTGAATTTAGTTCCCAATTTCAGTACCATGTCCTAAACACACACACACAGAATTTTGGCAGTCAGCATTGCAGATGCATTTCCATTATCTATAACCAATTGATTTTCTACCTGAAGTGTTAAAATTTAGTAAAATACAGGTGTAGTGAAATATCATCTCTGTTTTACTACTGTATTATGTTACTAGCCATGTACAATAATACATTTTGATTTTTTAAACTTTTTTTTTTGAGAGACCAATTTCTCATGGATTAAGTTTACAATGCTATTAAGAAGTGGGAGGAAATTTTCTCAATGGATACAAAATATTTTGAACTTTCTTAAAACTTCAGCCTTCCACCAGAAATGCCTCAAGCATATCTAGCCATTCTGTAGCTTCTTTTGAACATCTGATTTTTTAAAGTCCTATGATATTATGCATAAATTACCATGCTTCCCTCTTTCTTTGGTTCTTTGAACGCTTGAAATTTTATCCCACATGTGGAGGCTTTCCAGGTCTGAATTATGTGAATGCCTTCAGGATGGGTATATCCCAGACTTTAATATTTTTCTACCTATTTTTTACACTCCTTGACTTTCTCAAATATTTCTTTTATAGTTTTATATGAATTTCTAATGGAATACAGCTAAATATAAGTAAACAACTAAAATAAATTTGGGCTCCTTGGTAATTGTGCAATATATTAATGTATTATTTCTCTTCTTTTTCCCCATTACAATGTTCTCTCCACAAACTTAAATCACTAACTCAACTAATGCTTCCTTGAGTATGTATCCACATTCACTAACTTGCTTATACTGTTACCTTTTATAATTTGTCACCTTTTTCAGAGTGTGATGTGTCATTGAATTGCTCTTACTTTTCGCATTCCCCCAATGTTGCCAAATGGCCTAATAGTATTGTGAATCTAATGACCCTGTCTGTGCTTACCTTTCAATAAAACATCTCCAAAAAACGAATTTATGCTCTAACTTTATTTTTTTTGTATAAAATTCTATCATTACCAGGACAGAATTCATGATACCCTCACAGCCTATAGAAGCACAAAACTGGCTAACTGACTCCAGACACATCTACCTGCCATCTCTTTCAAACACCTGCCATTGCTCTCCTTCCTTATTCCACTAATGACTTTTGAAAATAATAAACTATTTCTCCCGAACTCTCAATCTTTCTTTCGCAGAATGCCAGAATATTATTCCTTTATTTAGTTGGGTACTTAAAAGGAGTGCTTTTTGTGTAGAGCAGAAATTTTAATACTGTTACACTATTTTGCTAAATGGTTTGTTGATTATGCAGACAGAACAGTAACTGTATTAATTAATGGTAGATCATTTCAAAATATGCCAGAGAGATGCACTGTTCATTTTGGTTTATCCTTTAAAATAATGTAAATCTGAGTACTAGATTGGGAATGTTGGTTGTCTCTGCTGGCTATCAGACGTGATGTTCCCACAGAGGTATCCACTGTCTGAAACAAACAGTGAAATGTGCCTTCTCCTTTCTCTGCGTTTACATACTGTCTTGCTTTTACAACTTTCTGCAAGGAGAAAATGGGTAACTTCCTCCCTGTGGTCTCTATCAGTCTTACACACTGGTTTCATTAGCTTTCCACCACTCTCCCTATGAACAAAGAGATGTGTTTCTCTTCAGAGGGAATAGACTGGTGACTAGTCCGTGCAAAGCAACCTGGATTTTTGTGATTATGGTATTTCAGAGGTTAGGCTGCTAAATTATTTTTTTTAGTGTATACACAACAACTGTGCATTTGCTGATTTAGTGACAATATGGATAAGGAAAAAATATATTTGTTAAGAGTTCTCTTCATAAATGTATATACATACATGTACATATATACTACATAGTCCTTTGATTATAACTTATTTATAACCAAGTCTTTGCATTATTAGATAAACAGATTAGAAAGAAACCTCTAGAAGTATATTTATTTTACAGACAAATGGACTTCTTAATGTTAGGAACCCCTGAAATGGCCTGATAGCCGGAGAAGCTAAGTAAGATTCAATAGCCTCTTCTGGAATCTTGAAATCTAATCCTATAGCATTTACTTGAACATTAAAAAGGAAATGTGGAAGACTTTGTTTCTCTGTCCTTCAGGTTAAAAAAAAAAACTGAAATCAACTATCATCCTTTTTTTTGGATTATAAAAATAAACTACATATTTTTTGTAGAGAATTATTGGTTGATGCCCTTTATTGTCACATTCTTTTTTAAATATAGTCCACATATTTCTATAAATAAAAACAATTATTTTTTAAGTAAAAAGTTATCTCTCTGCGTAAACACAGTGCACCAAAATAACTTAACATGACCTGCTGCCTCTTTCTTATAAATGTTACAGCAAAGATGATTTGCCTCTGAAGTGAACATTAATGTGCAAATTATATGGGAAAAATGAGAGTAAAGCAATGGCAGTCCCAGAGCTTTGGAAGCAGGTTTTATAAATTCAGTGATGATCCTTGAGACTCAAAGGATTCAAAGTACAATCTGGCTAAGCATCAATAATGTCAAATTTATGTAGGTCCCTGCCTTCCTCAAGCTTATGTGATTCTTCTCCTATCTTATTTCTGAATGAGTATGTGGGTTAGTTGTTCCCACTGCCTATACTTTTCCTGCTCCCTAATCTACAACTCTTCCTCATTCCTTCCCTTTTAGAAAATAACAAGAAAGCATGACTATCCTGTTCTGCCATCCCAATTGCAGGATTAATTAGTTTTATATAATCTCTACATAAAATCTCCTGTAAAATTTTTTTGTTAGTTTTTGATCAGACCAGAAGTTGCCAGGCTTAAAAATTAATGACAATGTGCAGGCTTCCTGGTTACAAATGTTTAAAGCGTATGGGAAACATTTGGAATGAAGATGTTGACCTGCTTTCCTCTGTATTTGATTATAGCTATCTAATTATAAGCTTTCAAAGGCATCAAATTAGGTACCCTCTTCATTGCATTTAAGAGAACTAAACTTTTTTTTTCATATTACTAAAACCATTTTTGAACAAAATTTTGAGTGATACATTGGGATGCTTAGAATCATTCTTAGCTCAAGTGAGAAACCATTCTTTTAACTTTTATAAATTATCTTTACCTCCTATGTTTTATAGTCTTCTGAGAATTTGGCTTATCCAAAAAGAGATTCTATGCCTTCCCAAATGAGAAGGAAACCTTTTGTCAGCATCTTGTCTGAGCTGCCTCCTTGGCTACACAGGTCATGGGAGGTCTATGTTGAACATCAGTCTTTGGCTGTATCACAAAACTAGTATTGAAGCACAGGCCAACTCCCAGAGCACAGGGGTTAAAGAGGCAATTAGTCACTACAAAGCAGAGTTGTGACTGTCTTCTGGTGAGGAAGTGCTTAACTCTTTCATGAATGGTGCCTGAAATCTCATCTTCTGAGTGCTTTTATATTCCACTGAAATAATTTAGTCTTAGCCATTTTAAATTAAAAGTGAGCTTAAAATACATGGTCTGTTGAATTGAAACTTTCATATCAATACTTATAGCAGTTAAGATAAAGGGAACAGGCTGGGCAGAGAGATGATAATCAATTATATGTTTAATATTTCACCTAAATTTCACAGTATCCTTTTTAGCTATTTGGAGGCCTGTCAAATCTCTTTACAATATTTCTAGTTTCACTATTAATGTTTTTGTGGTGGGCATCAGTTTGGAGCTTGCAGAATTTTGCCTGACTTTTTTTCAGGACAAGTGTGGTCTCTAAAGAATTACAGTTCATTAACCTAGACTGTGGTTTTAAATGTTTAGTATTTCTGCTTTTCTAGGGTCCTGAGCTTTTGTTTCCACATGGTAAATCTTTGTTACATGTAGGGTGACAAAGTCTTCTCTTCTGCTGTCTGTATTAAAATATGCCAGAACACCATAAAGATAGCACCAGTCTTAGCTATATCAAAATTGTACAGTATCTGGATTCCCTTAGAGTTACGGATTATGAATTGATGGAAACTGAAACACCTTAAAAGATGAAGGAAGTTTCTTAGCATTTACGTATTCAAAGTAACTAACGACATGTGTTTCTACTGAAGAATGAATAAACTGGTGAATTAGGAAAGCTTGCCTTTAATTTTTTTCTTCCTTTTTTTTTTCTAGTGTTTCCTTTAGTCTTGAAATATTTTCTTTATAGGACTAAAGGAAATGCTTACCTTCAGTTGATTTTAGTAGTTATAGAGATAGTAATAGGACTTTGCTGCTCCTGGGTATGAACATGAGTATCAGCTACAGCCACAAACAATAAACAGTATTTGATCCATCAAGGTTATAAGTATTATGTTCCTCATTTTATAATAATGTGGCTTTTCATTATATCTTTTAGTATTTCTAAAACATAGTTCACACTCAATGAAACATTTTTAATTAAATAAATGAATTAATAAAGCTTAGCCTGTTTTTTCTGCTTCTTGCATATTCTGAGGAATGCTTAGAAAATGTTAACTTGTTACATAAGGTTTAGTTAGTTATGGTAAAGGATGGAACAATGGCTGAAATTAAAAAGCAAGACTTTTGGTTAAATAAATCTGAAATATTAAAGCCAGAGCCAAGTTTCTTGCAAGTTTGTTAGTTCAATTTCTGTACCCGCCCCTCAGAAAAACCTTTAATCATCTTGTTTCTTAGTAGCTTAAAGAAAATGTGCGTTTTAAAATATTGCAGGCATTATTCTATCCAAAATACATGTTTAAAGTATTCTAAGAAACACTCAAATTAAATTTAAACATATTTTACTATATAAATGAAGAAAACCCTATTTTCATAACAGCAGGTTGGTGATGGCCATTCCTAAATATATGAAAAATATTATTTTGTTGGTATATTACTTTTTCAGTGCTAAATCCTGTTCTCCAATGAGAAAACCTATTTAATGTCATAGACACTCAAGGAGAGAGTGGTCCAGAAAGAATCAGCAAATGACATCTGCTCTGCCTCATTTTCCTTAAAGGTGTAACACCCTCTGTTGGCAAAGATGCAAACCCATAGAATTGAAGTTTTAGTAACATTTCAGTTTGTAGGCCACCTCTTGTGGTGTGCCTCATTAAAACATAAATAACAAAACACTACTATTCTAATTTTGTAGTCTTCCATTACCTCTCAGTGTGACAAAATGGGCATCGGCTTGCTATTGTTTAAGCAGCAAGAGCTTAAATTAATCTCAGCCACACTAATCAGATATTGGCTTTTTAGAGAATAACATTTGGTAGTGAGAACTTAATGAGTGTCCCAAGATAATTGTTGTTAACTGGTGGAGCTGGTGACATTTTGCATGTCACTACTAGTCTTTGCCCCTGTGGTATATTAAGAACGTGCTTTGAGCAAATGCTCTCACATTTTAATTGCAAGTCAACCTTTAAAAAAGAATTTTTCTTGCAGTAAACATCTCTTCTATGAGCACATCTGTAGAAGTTTACATGAAAAATTGACTTAGGTGTATATTTGGTATTGTGTTGTCAATAGGATTGAATACAAGAGCGTTTACAAAAAAAGTATACTGCAGAATACAAAGTGGATTTAACATATCACCTTGATACCATCTGCCATGTTCCAGAAATAATCTTCTATTTGTCATTTATGTACAGCTGTTTAACTTGAAGATTAAAAAAAAAAAAAAACTATTTCATGCCATTTCTGCAAGGTTAAGGTGTCCTATTACTTAGAAAAAGTATATAAATATAAGACTCATAAATGAAATTGTATTCAAATGTATTAAGGGGAAACATACTATTAATAGATTCTTGATTGCTTCTTGGCCTTTTGACTAGATCAAGTGTATTAATAGATTCTCGAATTGACTCATCTTGTAAAAGTTGACTTGTAAATTTTTCTCTTTTGTGCATAGAAATCTTTTATATTGTACATTTTCTGAAAGCAGAGTAAACCTATAAATTATACCCATTCATTTGCTGCACTGGGATTGGATTATTCTTCAGTAAAACTTCATTTAGAGCTTTAGAAAAATCAATCAGATATCATTATTCTTTCTGTAAGATACCCAATTGTGTTCTGGTGACCTCTGCTATCATTTAAATGACCCATGTATGAATTAGTCAGGATGAGCTTCTGCAGCATGGAATTGGACTGTTTGCCCTCTTGTTACTCTCTTTAGATCTCGTAAACACTTTTTACTCCTTTCATGTGTGGGGGTGTGTGTGTGTGTATGTGTATGTGTTATAGCTACTTAAGCCCCTGCCCAC
This sequence comes from Theropithecus gelada, assembly GCF_003255815.1. Lineage (NCBI taxonomy): Eukaryota > Metazoa > Chordata > Mammalia > Primates > Cercopithecidae > Theropithecus > Theropithecus gelada. Next base: position 103,848,600 of record NC_037673.1, on the reverse strand, counting down.
TTACAATCTATGTAATATAGGTTGGATTCTTGGCTTGCTTACTTTCAAGAAATGATGAAAATGAGATTCTGTTTCTGAAACCCCAAATAGATCACTTTTATGATTTGTTTGTTTCAGGAGTTTTGAGTTTTGATCCACATGTTTATTCAACCTAAATATACCTAGCTCCCAGATGCACTTATTTGCCAATTACTTTCCGGCCCTCTTCATAGTTCTTTGTTTTAGATCTGTGGGGTTGGTTTTGTCTTGTTGCATTTGTATTTCACTTAAAGATATATCTATTATTCAAATATGAAAGTGACTTAGGAAAGAACATCCTAAAGTTTATTTAGAAATTCACCAAGCCACATACTAATGCATCTCTAATAGGGACATTTCTTTTCACACATCTGAGGTGATTGAGCCTGTCCTTTAAAGTGAGATTTGCAAACCAGTGTCTGGCAGCTCCAATTAGCTTCTTTTGGGTTTAAAGCAAATCACAAACAGTAACAAGGTCTCCTAGGACACTCCTATTGCAAGCGATGTAGTCATATTTCCTCATTAGTTCTTTTCAATTGTCACTAATGCCATGTTCTAGCTTTTGAGTAGGAGACAAAAAAACATAAAAATTTGGTATATATGTAGAATGGGCCATTGTTTTCCATAATTCAAGGCTCTTTTGAATTCCTTTGATAGTTTTGAAGCTTACACAGCTTAATTCATTAACCTTTACCCTTCACATAAATCATATGATTAGGAATCTATTGCTAAGGAGACAGATTTTCCTTCCACTGAAAATAAGTAATGCCTTCTCATCTTTGAAAAAAAATCCTATCTAGCTTACCAAAGTAACCTTTCTGTTGCTTTTCATATTTCATCAGATGTTTCAGGTGCATTTTAGAACATTATCAAAAGCAAGTGAGCATAAAGTTACATTATTATCAAAAATAACTCTGGATGCTTAGGATACTTTGGAGCAGTATTTTCTGGCCCTTTTTCTGTATTCCAAAAGAGTTTATATATATATGTATTCAACAGCTGTTACTCAAGAATTTACAATGGTAGCAATGTTGTGGGTTTTTTTTAAATTCTCTTCAGACCCCTGCCAAAACATAAAAGCAGGAAAATAAACTGAAGGTAGGCAATTCAGAATAAATTAAAGTATATTTAAATGAACCTAAGACTTTTTTTTGGAGAACTTTTTCATATGGACTTATCTTGTAGAGAATGATGATGTAGGGCTCCAAAAAATGTACGTGATTGTTCTGTGATTCCCTGAAGGGGAGACTAGCATGTCTTTTGATTCCTTTATTCTCTCTTGTTAAGACAGATCTCTCCTTAGGGTTTAGTAATCTTAATTGTGCTTGACATTCATGAGCTACTTTAAAAGTATTTGATATTCTTCAGCATTTATCCACTATGCCATTTTCCCATGTTATGAATTTTTCTTATTTATCTTATACATCGTTACTTTCTGTAAGGACACAGTTCTTTTCCTAAATTTTATAACTTCTTATGTTTTCATACATGAAGTGGGAAATCTTTGAACCTACTGATTCATAGAGAATGGCCATGTGATATTCTGAGCTTTGCCTATAGGAATGATGGGGACAAAGGGTTGGGGAAGAATAGGAAAAATTTGAATTCTATATTGTGAGTTTAGAGACTCATGGCTTGCTCCTATGGACCAAACTAATTCATCACTATGATTAATGAATATTCTTCTATGTAATCTGTGAGTAAGAAAGGTGATGAAGAAGTAAACATTTTACATGTGGTCTTTGGTTCAGTCACTCTCCTCCTCACTTCAAGATTATTGCTTTGCCCACATTTCTCTCTTTTATTGGTATCAGTTTATAAATACCTCTTAACTTGCTGTACCTGTAGTCCATACTAAGATTTATGACTTTGTTTTGTGCATACGTACTATACAGCGAACTAGAAATTGCTCTGATTTTAATACACTAAAGGTTATGACTAGAGCCAAGATTCTTTGTAAAACAGTGGAATTATTTAAAGTAAATATGTTCACAGACTTGTGTTATGTACTACTTGTAAACATGTTATAGAATGGACTCTGAAAGTTTCAGGAGAAAAGGATAGTCAGCACCCTCAATCTCTCATCGTGAACTGCTGTCATCACATGCTACCTGGGAAACACGACATAGATGGATTATGAGACTTCAGACACTAGCCAGGAACATGAGGTGGTGTTCCATTTCCACCAATTTGTAGTAATGGGATAATACAAACCACTTCCATTTTCAATTCTTAAAACAACAGCTACTTTATCTACCTACTGCAACCACTCAATTTTGTGTCTCAATATATATGACGTTTCTGTCCAAAATCACAGAATTTGGGGTTTCTCTTTTCAAATGTAAAATCCATAACAGATGTAAAATTAATATTTTGCTACAGGTTTTCCAAGGGTATGGTTTTGTCACAATGAATTTTTATTTCAGAAATTAATTTTATGCTGTACATGACTTTTAGCACACTGGCTGTGATCAGGGTAATTAAAAGTATTTGGAAAACCCTGTTTACCTGAACTTTCAAGAACAGCAAAAATCCTAGGTGATTCTTTATAGAAAGCAAATTGCTTTTCTCTTATATTTCTCCCTTTTTTATCTGAAAGGCACTGCTTACTCTTAATCATGTGTTATCTCTTGGCCACTGTATTGCCTCCTGAGTGTGCTAAATGATTTTATAATAGGTATTCATAATTGTCTACACCTCATGAACTTTTCTCTGTTCAATAGCGGGGAAACCTGATGCTCATGACCTTTTATCAGTTTTTAGGAAGTCTTTATCCAGTGAGTGATCATCTTATTTTATATAAATGTTGGTTCTTGTTGCCTATGTACTAACATTTGACTTGGCTTGTACAGTGAAGTCAATTGTGTCATTTGCTATTTTTAGTCATCTGTATGTCTTATGTGCTTATAGCATATCTGATGTAAAATCAAGTACAAGGAAGATAAATAGGATATTGCACTTGTTTAGAGCATAATCAAATATAAATCAGACATTTTGAACTATTCAAATAGAGCATGAGAACAAACTACAATTAATGATTTTTGGTGGCCATGCGAAATACTGGATCTGTTTGTTTTTTTGGTAGGTAGTGGAAGAGGACAGTGAGATATGTATATTTTATTTGACTGAAAGTCGTCAGATTATTTTTTAATAATTTAGGATATTACAGTCATCTAGGGCCTTTTTATGTACTCTTAGCATGTAAAAATAGTTTTTACCATATAAAAGGTTGTTATTGTTGGTAATGTTTCATTTCTGTTTTTATTCTTTTTATAATGAATTTATTTAAATATTATGTAAAAACCAAAGGACATGGAATTAGCTTTAAAATTTTCCTCACAACCTGTATCAGTCATAATTGCATTGTCTTGCTGTTTTAAGTTTCTCGTTTTAGACATGGAAAAATTTATCCATTTTTTTATAGTTTTTTTTAATAGTGGAAGAGATAGAATGTTTATTTGGTTGTTCTGAGGAAATTTGAAATGTTTATCATTCCATTAAAACAAAATTCCATAAAAATTTTTTAAAAGAAATATATGTCTTCTCTATAACTAATTTAACCTTCAATAATGAATTATGTGAAGTAAAATTGTATAAAATTTCCTGACATTTTATGAAGATTCCTACAAATAAGCCAGACAGCAAATAAAATATAGGAAAGACAGAGATGGATACTGAGTAATTTTTTGATAGATTATGCACACAGGTATCAAATTACTTGATCCTTACTTTCTAGAAAAGGTTAATGACTCTTTTTGCTTTTACCCTTTTACTTAACTGTTATTTATAAAGATTAAAAGAGGGACTGCATTGAAAGGTGCATTTGCCTGTGTGTCTGTATGACTGCACAAATTTTTCTGATATTATAGGAAACTGAGCCACAAAATAGATAATATTGTTAATCATTATTTTTAAAGTTCATTCAATTCTGTAATACAACTTCTACTAGGCCTATTAGATCAGAGCGCACCATAAAAAAAATTTTTTTAACTTAAATAAAACCAGAAAAGACAGTCTTACATATCTATATCTATATTGTTAAAATGGCCTAAACCTTTACAACAACTTATTTACAATATTAAGAATAAGATATTTTAAAGTTACATGTACATATTTTCTTTCATCTTTAATCTGTAAAATTATAGCTTTTTAGAACATATTTGATATTAAATTGAATAAAATTTTGCAAAAATATTATTTCAGTGTTACCTAATTCCATCATTAATAATTGAGCATATTAACCATGAGCTCATTAACCATGGGTGTATAACCTTCTACCTGTAATAATGATCTATCTATATTCTACAGTTCTATTATTATTTTATTATTTAATTATATAAATATATATTCATTAAGTAGCATATGTTTACTAGTCTTTTATTACCAAATGTAACATTACCTTTATGGGAATATTTCTTTCTAAGCTCTTTGGTTTTAAAAGATGCACTAGTCATAAATGTATTTAAATAAAGTCAGTTAGGTATGACAGCACTTGACTTTAAAGCAGGGAATATAATACCTTTCCTGCAACACCTTGAAAGAAGCTGTGGCATTCACCAAATGCTTACCTCTTCCTGTTATATTCAAACCCTTGCTAATTTAACTTGAAATGCATTAGTATAACTCACCACTTTTTGTATGTTTCAGGTGTGTGGAGGTCATTGCAAAGGAAGGACAAAACCTGAAAGAACTATATTTGGTGTCCTGTAAAATCACAGATTATGGTAGGTAATGAACCATTGTCCTAATCCTTTCTAAGAATAAAAAGTTACAAAATCATTGAAAGTTTTTTTAAAAGAAATCAAGAACTATATCTTAGAGACTGTTTTTTATGCTCATTCTGACCGTACCAAAAATTAAAAATAAAAAAATTATGAGCTAAGAACCAGAGTAAAATGAATATGCATATTACTTCATTGCCACATGCAATCACACACACATGCACACATGTACATTTGCACACACACACACACAAAATTAAAAAGTATGGCTAAAAGAGGTATACAATGAAAATAAGTTTAACAATAAATAAGTTTAACAATAAAATGGGCATAATAAATATAACTAAGAAAATTATTACATTGAGTTTATTTGCTTAATGTAATATCGTGTCAAAGGCATATCTGCTGACATTCTAAATGCCAAACTTCTTAACGCTTTAAATTCTGAAAAACATTGGAAATGTCCATTTGTGGATATAGGAAGTAAAGGGCATACATTTATATGCAACATTTTAAATTATCTTAATTTTCAATATTCTTTTAAAGTGGCACAAAGCAAGTTGTTTTCTACAATTATGAAAAATATGAAGTCATATTGTTGGAGTAATAAAAATAACCTAGCCCTTCCTTTTTTTGTTTAATTTTATAAATTTTTTCTTAACCATTTGTGTATTTAATCTAATTACAGTGTTTTAACCAGAAAATACATTAGACTTTATAAGAGAATGAAATGGTTTTCTTTTATTTTTTCTGACTTTTTGATTTCTTCATTTAAATTTGAGAATATGCTTTCTATCTCGAGGGAAGTTAATAATCCATTAAGTTGGTATTGTTAGCTCTGACATGTAATAATAAATGACTCCAGTCCTAGGATGTCACACTGACCATCTGCCATGGATGGGAGAGTTGTCTTTTATTAGCTACTAAATTCATCTTTTTGAAAAACTCTACTGAAGTTATAATTTTAAAAATACTCTAATGTTTTTAATTTAAAAACACACCTAATTTCAGTTTATTTTGGAGAATATGTCTTATTCATAATGTTTCTGGGTTGTGAGTTTTTTTCCTAATTTTGCCTTGTAAAAGTAATGTTTTGATATATTTTTCTTTACTTACATTGTTTTCTGGATTGGCAATTAGATTGCTACTTAGACATGGTTAACTCTCTAAAACTTCTTACGTCTAGCATTGTCTAGGTCCTACAGAGTTCTCCCTGACCAACACAGGGCATATTGAGCGAGAGAGAAAGAGTGTGTGTGTATTATATATGTATATTGTATATATACCCATGTAGATTTGTCAATCAACTAATACTTTCATTCATTCATTTGAAACTTGTCACAAGCTGCTCTTCCAGTCTTTTTGTGTATTTCTCCCTTTTTCACTGCCAATTGTCAGGTAGCTAATAGCCAGGAGTTATGGATTAAATCCCTTATAATGAACTCCTCTGAGGTTCTGCGGTGTAAAATGTTGCTAAAGGCACACTTTATTCTGAAGGCATAGAGATACTTTGTGTCATAACAAAGGCAGTGCCCAGTACCTACTATTAAGTTATCAAGTACAAAAAGGAATGTTCCAGAAGATATTGAGAAGGTAAAAAGCTCTGGAGTTGCGACAGATCTGGGATCAAGTTCTGTCTTTGTTCTTTGACCTTAGGGAAGTTCCTTCACATATAGGACACTCCGTTTCCTCAGTTGTAAAATGAGGAATTAATGTCTGACTTCATGCTTCTGTATGTATCTGGTACCTAACCTTGTGAGTAGCACAGTGTACACTGCTAGTAAGTGTTGTTTTTCTACAGGAGTGGGATAAAAACAAGATTCACTTAGAATTTTTCTGCCACCTTTCCTTTCCTAAGTCTTGGAAGAGGTTTATGTTAAAACCTTACCAATATGGTTTACATTTATTTGTGTCTCTGAATTATTTTATTTCAGTGTTTCTCAACCCTGTCTGCACATTAGACTGTCTGAAGAGTTTCTAAAACATTGACATGTAAGCCTCACCTAAAACTATTCAAATTAGAATTTCTATGAAGTGGGGCCCAACCAGTCATTTTGTAAAACTTGCCTAAATGAAGATCATGTCAGGCAAAGTTGACAACTGATCTTGTCCGTTTGAGCAGAATCAGAAGTGAAAATTTTGTGGACTTTCCTCTCCATGGCGATAAGAAATTGATTATGAGTTTTCTTGCACCTTGGTCCCTCCAGCTCTCAAGCTCTCTGCCCCATCTTACCTTCCTTCTTCACTAGAATTTCAAGTATTCAAAAGGTTCATGGTGAAAGTCTTTGCATCTGTTGATTCTGTTCTCCGAAATGTTGGGGCACAATTGAGGAAGAGAGGGAAAGGTTGATAGGTGATGAGATTGTACTACAATTGCTATTTGATTATAAAATTAAACAAATTACTGAAAGCTCAGCTTATCTCATCTTTTCACCCACTACAATGCCAATGCTATATGGGTAATTTTTGTCAAAGAGGCAGCAAAAAGCTTATTCATTGTAACCAGAGAAAAGCATGTTATTGAAGGTAACTGCTCTGCTGGAGAGACTGTGTTCCCCCTACCCTATTATTACAAATTCTAAGAAGGAAAAACAGATGCCCTTTTCCTTCTTTGACTGGACAAGTAGAAACATATTCTATAGGACTTTTTGATTATTGAAGCTACTTAGAAATTCTAAAGTTTGATGTACATCTGATAGGTGGGCAATTCATCCTTTAAGAGACTACCCCATGGTTCTGCTTCCTATTGCTTTACTCGTATTCAAGCTGGTGAGTCTGTTTTTGGCCCCCTCTTTCTGTGGTGGTGGATATGTACATTATTTTAGTATGGTATACTGAGATTTTTAATTTCTTTTACAGGCTTCATTGATTCAGAAACAGCTCCTCACCTGGCATATAACTTGTAATTTTTGTCAAGATTCTCACAGGTGTCAAATGTAGTATTATAGTACTTAGTAACACCTGCCCAGGCTGTTACGGAGTTATGTTTATTTTAATTGATATATGATATAGTTGTCATAAAGAAAACGATCATGCTAATAGGCTTCTTACTCCCCAAATGGAACATATATCTTTATGGTAAAGGGTAGCAATTATAAACAAATCAATAATTCAGACACAGCTAAATAGAAAATACAGTCTGGGGAAATTGCTCCCTGAAGAGAAATATAATATTGTCATTCCTGTATCACTGTACAAATGTATGTCATTAGCAGTGTTGTGGAAAAAATCTCAAACTTAGGTGTTAGAGAGTTCGGTTAAAATTCCAGCTTTGCCACTTCTTTTCTTTGTAACCTAAAGCAAGTTACTTCCTAGTTTTGCCATCTGTTAATTCACATGATGATACGTGCCACATACGTTAGCGAAAATCAATATAAAACACTCATGTAGTGCCTGGTGGCATAGTCGACACTCATTAATTGGCAGTTCGTATCATACAGAATCTTCTTTCTCTCTCCCTCTGACGAGGAATTAGCCCTTCTCCTCTTCCAAGTGTGGCTTTTCTGTTTGTGGAAATCATTATTTAGAAATTTGACCTACATTAGTGCCTACTTGATCTCCAGAGCTAAGCTAGCTAAACAAGATTGTTAGTAAGGAATAGAAAAAGATACAGCAACAGCAAAAAGTCTAAAATCTTTCATTTGCCTTCCTGTCTTAGATTTCTTACCTATCTCTCCTTTGTGCTACTTTCATTTTATGTGGATAATTTTCTCATTGCTCCCCTTATGCTTTTCTTTGTTCCTGAAACAATTTGTCAGTGAGTACTTCCCAACCTACCTATTTGCTCAAATTTCTTTTGAAAATTTACTTCCTTCAAGGCTGGGCATAGTGGCTCATGCCTGTAATCCCAGCACTTTGGGAGGCTGAGGTGGGCGGATCACCTGAGGTCAGGAGTTTGAGACCAGCCTGACCAACATAGTGAAATCCTGTCTCTACTAAAAATGCAAAATTAGCTGGGCGTGCTGGTGCATGCCTGTAATACCAGCTACTTGGGAGGCAGAGGCAGGAAAATCACTTGAACCTGAGAGGCAGAGGTAGCAGTGAGCCGAGATCATGCTATTGTACTCCAGCCTGGGCGACAAAAGTGAAACTCTGTCTCAAAAAAAAAAAAAAAAAAGAGAGAGAGAAAGAAAAAAAATGTACTTCCTTCAGGAAAGTGTATCCTTGGGATTAAGAGGAAGACAAGAAGGAGAAAATCAACCTGTATCAATCAGGCCTACGGAGGAAGCAGTCTTTCTTTTGGGCCGCACAGCACTTCATATGGTATAATAAATGGGATGGATGAATAAAGTGCTTATCTCCATTAGTGTCTCCACAGTGAATATTACCATTGTGACCCTTGTGCCGGGGGCAGTTGTAAAATGACCCAGGTTTCTTTCAGAGTTATCACTTTTTTTTTTTTCACTTTAGCACTCCTGTGGGCCCTAGAAATACACTCTAGAGATATCTTTTTGTTTCCCTTTTTAAGTAGTGAAATAATCTTTAATTAAAGAGGACTGTAAATACATACTGACATTGTTGTTCGGGGGCATACAAGGTCACTGACAACCCACAGGCTCACTCAGTACCACTCCACATCCTTCTGTGTGGTTTCTACAGACCCGTGGACTGCTGTCCTGGGGCTGTCTTTGGCTGCCTCGTATTCTTGATCGCAGTACTGATCTGGGGCTTTTTAACATAACCATGTGGCTTGACAAAACTTTTGAATTGCTCTGGGCAAAAGGTCTTCCAAGTCAAGGAGATCACTTTGTCCATGATTATGATTGGAGATGTCGTTTTAGTTGGGCTGCCATATGTCAGACATGATTAAAAAAAATTCATTCTGTCAAACATAATATTCTGTCAAAAAGTATTGATTAAGCACCCACTGTGTGTGCTGGACCATGTGCTAGATGCAGATGTTCAGTTTCTGCATTCCTAAAGGGATAATGCTGGTAGGATCCAAAGGATAGGCTAGCCTGCTTATTTAAAAAAAAAAAAAAAAAGTAATGCATCTTCTTTTCCAGACAAGAAGAATGGCAGGGATTGGCCTGGTGACATTATTCATTGTTTTGGTGTAACCCACGCCTCACCCCAGCCTTGTTGACCTTCTAATACTATTGGAAGATTAAAAGGTTGTTCCTTACCTACCTCCCCTTGGGATACCAACCCTTTTAAGCTGTTAGTTAACCCAAATTAGGATCTGGGATACATCATCAAAGTAAATACAAAAGAAATGAAAGAAACCCCAACAAGCATTCTGGGTTACCCCGGTATCCCTTTTGTTGCCAGACTAGCATTGATAAATTATTCAAGAAAAAAAAATTCTACACCCAAAATAATTTTGCTCTTTATTATATCATTTTATGTTTTATATTATTAGGTATGCATTACGTGTAATGATCTCCCATTTTAAATGAAATTCCTGGTTTTTTTTTTTTCATTTTATATTTTGTTTCATTTTTAAATAGTATTTTAAACTGCTCCAAGATCACTAGGTAAGATTCCACTCCTTTTATCAGCAGGAATAACTCTAATAGTTGTAAGGTGATAGAGAAGAACTTTAGAAAAGACATTTGTAAGTCAAAAAGAATGTCCTAATATTTACTGTTGATTATTCGCACTTTTTTTCCATTCTATTATTTAGATATAGATAACTTTTATTGTTTCTAACAAAATAGTTCTAACTTGCTAAATCTATCCTTGCAAATTTCCCCTGTTTATGTGTTCATCTTAAAAGTTATTTCTCTCCATTTCTAAATTTTGTTTTATTCCTAGAGTACCCCATTACTAGATTTATATTCCTAGAGTTACATTTAGCAGGTGTTATGTTCTTTTTCTTAGTAATGTGGTATGGTTTGACTGTGTCCCCACCTAAATCTCATCTTGAATTGTAGCTCCCATAATTTTCATGTGTTGTGGAAGAGACCCAATGGGAGATAGGTGAATCATAATGACCATTTCCCCCATACTGTTCTCATCATAGTGAATAAGTCTCACGAGATCTGATGATTTTATAAGAGGTTTCCCCTGTTCGTTTGGCTCTCATTCTCTCTTGCCTGCTGCCATGTAAGATGTGCCTTTTGCCCTCCACCATGATTGTGAGGCCTCCCCAGCCACATGGAACTGTGAGTCCATTAAACCTCTTTTTCTTTATAAATTACCTAGTCTGGGGTATGTCTTTATCCTCAGCACGAAAGCAGACTAATACATAATGGAAATGATTTTTCACCCAAAATTTGGTATTTAATTATTAAGCTTTTCTCCTTTCTCCTTTGCTCAACAGCAAATAAATGGTTGACATTCTTTCCTATTTCCTAGGTCATCCTAAGACTGTAGCTAAGTAACCTTGAAATAAAAGACTGAGCAATGACAACTCTTATCACTGTGTCTTGCTAGAATAGACTACAAATGTCAAATCAATTGAGAAGGACTTCTTAAAACATTTGTTCAAGAAAATACCACCACAACCAATTCAAAGATTAGCTCTAGTTTCACATTTAATCGTTTTTTTTTGTTTTTTTTTTTTTTTAATTAAGAAACAGTCTGGCCTTCATTTAAAAGACAAATAAACCTGTTTTTGTGTGCTTACCCCTTAACTTTCTTACCCCTCAAAGTACATATATGTTGTTGTTCCAAATTAGTTTTTGTAGCTACATTATAAATTTACATATTTAACTATTAACTGAAATATTAACTTTCCATCTTTTATTTTTTCAATTCCTGTTAGCATCTCTGAAGTATAGTGTCTAATTTTAACTAGCTATTTTTAATATTAGTCTTTGAAATAGTCTTCTATAGGTATAGGAAATTAGGCCCAAATCATATAAAGCATCATTTTTCACAAAGTTCCTATCTTTAATCCTCATTGCACAGTACCCTTGGATATGCAGACCAAGCATTGTTTTCCAAGTACTATCTAAAGGTATATGTATAGAATTATTATTGGCCATTATCAGTATTATATCGCTGATGGATAGTTCTAAATGGAGCTGGAATGAATACCAAGATAATTGCAACAATGCTAGACTTCCAGTATCCCAAACAAGAAATGGTTTCCTAATGTTTAAAACTTCCTGAAAATAGATGTCTTGAGTGGTAGTGAGTTCTCTATTATGAGAACTATTCAAGCAGAGATAATATCTGAGGGAGGATGTGGAAAGATGGAAGCGTTGGGTAGGAAATCAGCCTATATGATCTTTAAATTCCTTTCTAATCCTGGGATTCATTCTGGACTGGTTTTATTATTTTTGTTTCATTCAGCAAATGTTTACTCTGTGTGTGCATGCTACTGGCAGGGTGCTCTGGAAAATACAGAGATAGATGGGAAGTACTCTTGTGTTGAGAAGGAAGATGTAAGCCACGTAAAGTTTTCTACCTATGACATGTTGGGGCTCAAGAGAAGGCAGAATCATCATAGACTGCAATATTTGGGGAAGGATTTGTAGAAGAGGAGACATGGGAGAACAGAGAGGAGAAGGAAGGGCATTTGAGGCAGAACAACCTTGGAAAGGCTCAGAGCAAGAACAGGTGTCTGAGTGGAAGCTTTTGTACATGTTGGTTATTCTAAAGAAAGAACAGAAATCATCCAAAGTGATTACATGCAAACACGGACAAATTTTTGAAGAAACCTTATGAAAATATTCTAGTTGAAAATTCCGTGTAAGTTCCAATTTTTGTTGTGATTTTTCCTGTCTTATTCAGCATTCGCATGGTAACAATTTCCATTAACATGTATTATGTAAAAGGAAATATTACTTTGGGTTATCACTAATCAAGTATCCAGTTAAATTAGAAATAAGTCAAATAACAAGCTTTCATAACAATAATAATAAAGATAAAATAGCTAAAATGTATTGGATGTTTTCTGTGGGCATTATTCATTTAATTTTATTAATATTCCAATTTAGGTAGGTACTATTAATATTCAAGCTTGTAGACATGGAAACTGAGACCTGGAGAGCTTCAGGTTTACATAATTTGTGAGTAACACTATAGTATGCATTCAATATTAAGTCAGTGTCTTGCATAATCACTCAGAGGTCAGTGATGTGATGTATTTATTATTAGCAACACTTTTTTTTCCAGTAGGATTTTTCCAGATGTCAGAGCCTTAAAAATATTACTAAATCCAGACAGCCATATTTGTTAAATTGCATATGAAAATGCAGTGTCATAAACAGCTACCACATGAGCTCTAATTATATTCTTCTAGAACTTAATAGGCTTAATTTACTTATTCACTATAACTTTGCCATGCTGATACCAAATGTAAGTTGCATGTCATGAGTAAGTGTTCTCTAGCTGAAAGGGGGAGGCTGTCATTGATACTCAGTATGTATTGATGTATTCAACAAATATTTTCCTAAAATGATTTCAAAAATGTATATAATTCTTCATGAGTTAAAGTTTTTTAATCTTCTTTTAAAATTATTATAACTAACTTATGAAAGAAGTAGTATTACCTATTTTCAATAGATGAGGAAGTTGAGGCCTGACAGATTTTAATTAATTTGCAAAACAAAAATTAAAATTTCCCCCTTGCAGATGACTTCTCAAATTTCTCTGCTTTTCATATAAGAATTATTTCTTTATTTAAGTAGTAATTTTAAAGCAATTTAAGACAACATTCAATGAGATACTTTTGTAGTAGCTTTAAAGTGCAGATATTTCTAGGGATACATAACTGTACTATTCCTAGAATTGTAAGCAATTGCTTTCTTGAATTCCTTTCTTAACCCTACACTCTGAAGTTCTCAGGCCTCAGTGTCATCATTTACCCTCAGTTGCCCATTAACTTTTTTTTTTTTTTTTTTTTTTTGAGATAGAGTCTCACTCTGTTGCCCAGGCTAGAGTGCAGAGGCGAGATCTCAACTCACTGCAACCTCCACCTCCCAGGTTCCAGTGATTCTCCTGCCTCAGCCTCCCCAGTAACTGGGATTAGAGGCACATACCACCATGACCAGCTAATTTGTGTGTGTGCGTGTGTGTTTTTATTAGAGACAGGGCTTCACCATGTTGGCCAGGCTGGTCTCAAACTCCTGACCTCAAGTGACCTGCATGCCTTGGCCTCCCAAAGTGCTGGGATTACAGGCATGAGCCACTGCACCCATCCCCATTAACTTTCTTCTCCTGATAGAGCCTATCCAAGAATGTTCTCTGAGAAATAAAAATCAAATCCCTCTTCAATGTGGCTTTGTGTTCTACCTACTTCTTTCTCTTTAGCTGTAGTGTTCCTCATTTTCTGAGATATAATGAAAAGTAGGAGCAAAAAGGGAGAAAAAGGCCAAGAGCTGCATCCCTTTCTTCTAAAGTATCAAACCATATCACTTCTCCCTAGTGCTCTCGTATGGTTTTACCTGCTCTTAAAGATAATTTTGTCCTCACCAGCTGATGTTGGACTAAACCTACTTCACTACTTACTAATTAGCCTACTAGTGTTAGACATTTAACACATGATTTATTTTGAAGAAAAAAATAAAAACAAAACAAACACCTCCCAACTTTCCTATTTAGAAAATGAGAGTAACACTCAAAACACAATATAAATTTGACATTAAAATAATTCATTATATTGTACATTTATCACTGATTAGAGTCACATTCTTGTATCCACTAATATTGGCATACTTAAGCCTCTCCAGAAGGTCTTTCCCTTTTCATCTCTTAGCTGGACTTCCTTAGATAAATGTCAGCTTTACAGTTTACCTGAGTTCAATTTATTTAGGAAAGGCAGGAGTAGTACATAATTGCTTACCTTTATTTTCCAGTTTTTAAAATATTCAGTGGTTTTGCATCATCTCATAAAGGTGATCAGTGAAGAACTGTTGTTTAATTATCATTTTAAACTCAATGATCCATTGCAATTTTTTTTATTGATGCTCAAATTGCCCTATTTTTGATAGTAGAGGCTTCTTCATTTGATTCCTTTTTTCTTTTGACACGGACTCATTATGTCAAGGTACACCAGGCTCTTCTTATGCACATTATGGTAGAGACGTGGGATAATCCATTTTTCTAAAGAACCTTGCTTCCTTTGATTGAATTTTTCTAAGTCTGTGCTACATCCCGAATCTTACGTCACTATATTTTGTGCCTTTTATTCCTCCAGCTTAAAACCTATTATATTCCTCATCACAGGTCCAGCCTTCTCATTACAACTCAGCAAAGTCAGCCCCTCCCCCACAGGTTTTAAAGCATCCTCATTCAAGGATCCCCAGTATACTAAAAGCTTGTAGTTTATTGTATCCAACACTCACTTAATCCCCAGACACATTTTCTAGTTTTGGAGAAGTTAGAGGTGGCACTTGGGAAGAAGTGATTTTATATTTTAGCTAGTCCATCAACTTGCTGGGGATTACCTTCTGATTTTGTGTGTCTGAAATTTTCTGCATTTGTTTTAAGTAAGTATTGAAAATGGACCCCTTGGACCCAGCCATTTGGAAATAAGTAGAAAAGTGTTGAAAACTGTATGGTATTACATTTATGGGCTTTCAAACTTCTCTGTCCTGCAGTGAGAAATCCATTTTGCATTTAAGTGCTTGTTGGACTCTCAGTAGATTAATTTTGTCACTTAACACAATGATCAGAAGTTTGAAAAATCCTCTTCTAGTTCAACTTCTCTCTCAGTATATATGTAAGAACTGGATCTGTCAGTGAATGACCTGCTAGAGAGTAGAAAACCGGTAGATTTCCTTGATACAAAATGGACATTGTTCTCGAGGTAGAAGGTGCCAACCTTCCCAACCTCGTCAGATTCCACATCAGATCCTATTAGCTATAAAATCAGGGGTTAATATTCCTTCCATCTCATATTTTTGGGAGGCAAAGAACTAGACAGATTGATGATTTCACTGTAGGAAAGATATTAAATGGAACTTTCTCCTTAGGCAAAAAGACCGTTTTGTTCATCTAATTTCCTAATTAAGTAAATCAAACTTACTTTTAACTTAAATATTAAGCTGTTAATTTTCACCCTTATCCTAAAACATTCCCTTGGGCTTGTATAGACTCAGTCACCTAGAATTTATCTGTCAAGTGTGTTTCTTTCCTTGGGTTTATCTGCATGACATTAAATAAATACTTTGAACTTTTCAACTTTTCAAACAATTGTGTTGAGTTGACATGGCTGATCCTGCCTCCGTGCCTCTGTGTGCAGTGTATGCCAGGTGCCTGAAAGTGACTTGGCTTTCATTGAAAATGACTGAGTGCGGGCAGAGGAAAGATTTTAAAAAACTAAAAATTAGGAATAAACAAAGAAAATTCACTCCATCTTCAGAAAGTTGTGGTACTTTTCTATTCACCTTATATATATATATGCTTTTCAAATGAATTATGTTCATATTGATATTCATTTTGCCTGCCAAAATACTTTCATATGGTAAATAATTCTTAGAAGCAGGAAAAAAAATTATGTGGAAAACTAGCTAAGTACTGTTTGATGATTGATACTTGTGTATTTTTAATCATCTCTATTTCTTTCTTAGGTTAAAATTTCCCTTTTTTTTTTTTTTTTTTCTTACTTACTATCTCTTTCCTCACATATGGCTCTAGGAGCCTCTCCAAGAAAGCAGTTTGCTTTGAAGATATTTTATTTCCACTCATAAAGGATTCTTCTGTTCCACTATTAGAAATAAAATCACAATGAAATCCTAATAGGATCCAGTCCCTTCCTTGCCCTTTGTATGTTTGGAAATCTCTCCGAAGTCAGCCTTATGAAGTAAGATTTGGAGGTTTGAAGTCCAGAGATGTGTCTCTGGTGTTCTGAGGAGCAGGCACTTGTACAGGGAGCAACTCACGACCAAGCTGCATGCATCCAGAATGATACTTTCTGAATATGCTAGAAGATGGTATATTTGAAATTTTAAATTATTTCTATCTTATAGTAACCAATTAACTGTTAATGAATACAAATTATTACACACATATAGTAGCATACCTATATATGTGCATCAATAATAAATAAAATTTAAGCTGCCAATTTTGAACAGCAATAAGGAATTTAAAATTTCTGCTCTACAAAATAAATGAAGAGTTTGAAATTTAATCAGTCCTATTTTATGTTGAGGCAAATGTACTTGGGCTCTTTTTTGAGAATCATCCCTTCTGCTCTGGTTTACATAAGAAATTGGGTGAAATCCTCTAAAGCATTCGTTTTCAACTTTGCCATTATAACACACCTACATTCAAGGTTTGCAAATGATTAACTTTCAAAAAGATTATAAATTGGAACAGATTCAGTGATATCTTCTTTTCAGTCTCTTGGACCCTGACAAAATTGTGTAAGTGCTAGAAACAGGGATGAAGGTGTCAAGCATGTTGATATTTGCACATGATTTCTGGTTTCTTTGTTGTCACAGCTTTTGATGCTTGTACTTACCAGTGTACGATTTATTCGTTATTTACATGCCTGTGAAGTATATTATTATTATAAAGTCTAGTCCCTTATTCCCCTAATGCATATTCCCCCCACATTTCTGTCACATTCTTTTGTTTCCACAATATTTTGGGGCTACAGAAAATTCAAGGAATGCGCATGAATATATGCCACACATGTAAACATTATCCATCACATTAATCATTCGGTGGAGGAACATGCTGATTCTAGAGCTGGAGGAGGTCCTTGAGGACAAAGAGGACACCAAACAGCACAAACCTGATGACGCTCCCACACACTCTATGGGGAAAGGTACAGCCTTTCTATCATTATGCTGTCTTTTGCACGAAGCTCATGCTTCATCTTCGTTCCTAGACTTGATTTGAAATCTATTCAACTCTCTCAGATTTATGAAAAATAATATATACTTTTTAAATATTGTTCAAACATGTGGTCTTGATATTTAGTAGCCTACATACCATACACTTTTAGTTGTTTTAAGATACGGCATTTAACTTAAAAGTCTACTGTAATTTCTCAAGTTTTTCTGGTAATGGGAAGGACCTTTAAAATATTTTTTACATGCAGTGGGCTCTACAAATATTTACTTTTTTTTCCCACCTTTAAGAAACAGGTTGAAAATTGTAGAATTAGACTTTGAAGCTGTGTAGTGTATTTTTGTACTATTACAAATCTATCTAAATCTACAACCTGGTAGGAAAGATCGGATCCCTTCCAGCTTTTGATTGTAATATATGATTTGTGTGGACTCTAGTCTGTCTCACAAATGCATTTAGTATTTTCTGAACTGAGCTTCTGTTGTGTGCCAGGCAGGTTTCTAACTGTGCGTGTTCAGTCCACTGATTGACTGACTGAGAGCCAAATTATTCTCACTAACACATACTCAATTCCCAACTACTACAGAAAAGATGGACTCCAGGGCCAAAATTGGACCCTCACTAACAAAGCTTGCTTTCTGCCAGTAGTCATACTTACACAGTGAATGAAAATTCTGTGACCTATATTCTTCCATTTAAATCCTTAAAATTTTAAATTAAAACTTTGTCAACAGTAATTTTAACCATACTGAGGCAAAAAGAGCGTTCCCTGCAATCTGGCAGCACTAAATATAATTCATAACTATCAAAAATCCGTTTTCTCTGCATAACTTTTAAGAACGCTCCTGATGTCTTCAAAATTCCATGCAATTTTCTTTAAAAGTTGGTTTGGAATGCCACTGTGCATCTTGAAGCCCACATACAGTGAGTTAAATTACAGCAATAGCATATTTCTCAAGCACCATATAGTTGCAAATCCTTTATCCTGAAGTACATAGTAAAGGATTTTCTCCTTGAACAGTGAAGAAAGTTGAACTTTGGGGGTGTTTCAATTTAACACATGATGTGCTGCACACTTAAAGCTGTGTTTTGACTTTCCTACTTTTTCTTCTTTATTCATCCCTGCTTCCCATAAAAAGAGCTAAGTATATAATGCTGATTATAAAACTGGATCCACATTATCACTGTTTTCAAAGCATCATATCCCTGCACTGGCTAATGTAAGTACTTCCTTTTCAGTGGGTTAATCTAAATGCAGAGTAGAAGGCTGTTTATTCTCACAATCATTTCTATCACTTCATCATAACCACTACCGTTCTTCCCTGTGTAAATGGCATCACTATTTACCTTTTTACTTGGCCAAAACTTTGATCTCCCTGATGCTTCAGTTTCTTTCTGCCTTTCATCACATCCATTTGCAAGCCTGGTCAACTCTATCCTCAAAATATATTTCAGTAGAGCCAGATCAACTGATAACTGTGCTAACCACTTAACTATATCCCCTATTTGTCTTCTTCCTATCTTATAATCTATTTTTCACAGAGTGGCTTCAATGAACATTTTACAATTTTTTGAATGAATTAAAATGTTATTTAAATTAATTTTTTATGACTTTAGCAATATGGTGTTTATCCTGGGTTACATATAGACCTGAAACCAAAAGAAACATTAAAATTTAAACATTCCGGTGCCTTGCCTCCCATTTAGTTTAGATTCAACTAAATATTTAGACATTTAGCCACCATAGGCCACCCTTTGGCACAGTGTACTCAGCAAGACAAGAGCCTTAGCTTGCCAGAGGACAGTGTCAGGCGGTCAGCTTCTGTAGGAGACCTTGTGGTAGTCCTACATCACGGTTCACCCAGCAGTCAGGAGGCTCTTCTTTCACCCATCAGATGAAGGCTCAAGTATAAGGAGGTAAGATCCACATAGCATGGATACAGGCATTACCCTGGCTTGGAAGCTTCAAGCCCCCACCACCTAATATATCTTGGAACAGTCAACAGGCATAGCTTCTAGAATTGCCACACATTATAGGTCCGGTTATAACAATGATTGCATTCGGGTCATCGAAAGCAATGGTGTCCCCATCAGGTATTTATAGTTCTCTCAAACCAGACAGAGCTATTTATCAATCAGGGGTCGTTGTTACAATAAGCACTAATAGTTGCTTTTAATAACATGGTTAAAATACCACCTTAGAATTGCCAGAGGAACAGGTCTGGGAAGTTAACCAAAGGTCAGATTTTCATGGAAAAGGTTTCTTAGCTCTTACCTACTGTAGGGATTTTTAAATCAGCTTCAGATTTGACTTTAAATGTAAAAACAATTCTATATGTATTAGAGGGCAGATATTTAACCACCATCGATACCACATTTTTTATTTCCTCTGCCTAGCATGCTTTTTAAGAGAACATTTTTTATACGCCTAAAATTGAGACAGAGGAGGTAGGCATATGAAGGGATGACAGTGCTGTTTCTGAAATCCTTCCCTTCAGCCTCTGGACCAGCCAGTCCTGGCCTCACCTGGGACTCTGATACCTTATGTATAGTCCAGACATAGCCACAGGAATAAGTACCATTAGATTCCTATTTTATTTTTGCATGAGGAAGAAAAACCTAGCTAATACAAGGCAGCAAAATTATCCAGAATCTTGCTTGTGCCTATTCAGTCTGGTCTCCAAATGACAGAGCAAAACAAAACAAAACAAAACAAGTCATTGAAAATTTGACACTCTAGCAGTTTGCTTTGCTACTGTTGGAAACACTGGCGACAGGCATCTAGTCTCCCCTAACCAGCGTAGAGTGTTCTTGGCAAAAAGCTGTCAGTTTTGCAAACATCTTTTAAAACAAGTATTTCTATTATCTGATTTCTTAGGATTGGGGAAATGAGGAATCAGAATGGAAACTTACTAGTTAAAATAAATATTTGTGGGGAAATATTGCAAGAATGTATTATATAATATGCTATGAATTCTGTCTAGAAGTATTTCCCACTAGTTTGATTATTGGTTCTGAGATTATGAAGGACAGACATTTCAGTGGCATCCTATAGAATTTGAAAATTTTTCAAGCTTCAGAGCTGTAGGAGCTGTGAGAAAATGCTGATTCCTCTGAAGCCACTATTTTCATTCCGAAGAAAACTGAGACCCAGTTTCTCCCAGCTCTAGAACCAGAACTAAACTGTCCTCTATCCCAGGCTGTAGTACTTTTCCTCCCATTGCTTAACGATGGCACCTCTTCCTCCTCTTTGCCTGGGAACTTTTCTGTGAGACAACCAGACATACTTTTACTCAGTAGTATTGCAAAGGGGGTAGAAAATATGAGTATTTTCCAATTAAATCATGTTATATGATAATGGAATATTATTTTATTTCTATGATGTAATGATTTTAGAAATATTTTTTATTAATTTCTTGCATAAACTTTTTCAAAATAAGATACAATTTCTTACCTAATTATTTAGAATAAGTAGGATTACATTATTACTTTTTGGTTTATTAAAAAATGGGGAAAATAGTGTTCATTAACTGAAATGTATGAGGCTTTCACACACAAATATCTGTTAAAATATCAAACCATTATTTAGTTTACCCAGGTTCTTGAATAATATTTAATTGGGTATACAATTTTAGGAATTAAAATGTTTTTTGTGTATTTTGAAGATATTATCCCACTGTCTTCTGGCTTGCATTATGTTGAAAGAGCTGCCAATCATTATTCCTTTGTTAGTAATTGTGTTTTTTCTTTGCTTGCAATATCTTATTTTTACTTTTAGTGTTCCACAGCTTTTCTGTTATATCTCTTCTTATGTGTTTCTTTTTATTTATCATGTTCAGAATTTATAGATCTTCCTCAACTCGAGGACTCAGTTCTTTAATTAGTTTGGGGAAAGTTTCAATCCTTATTTTCTCAAACATTGCCTTTTTCCCATTATCTCTATTCTGGACATTTAGCCATATATTAGACCTTCTCATGCTGTGTTTTTAATCTATTAATCTCTCTTTTATTTTATCCATCCCTATGCTATAATGTGTGTTATTTTCACATCTCCTTATGATTTGCTGATTTTTCCATCAGCCCTGTTCAATTTACTCTGTAAGCTATCTGTTGCATTTTTAATTTCAGTGATCACCTTTGTACTTTCTAGAAATTATGATTCTTTTTCATAAATCTGCTTTGTCTTTTTTATAGTAACATGTTATTCGCTCATGTTTTCTTTCTTTTTTTTTTTTTTTTTGAGACGGAGTCTCACTGTGTCTCCCAGGCTGGAGTGCAGTGGCGCGATCTCGGCTCACTGCAAGCTCCGCCCCCCGGGTTCACGCCATTCTCCCGCCTCAGCCTCCCAAGTAGCTGGGACTACAGGCGCCCGCTACCGCGCCCGGCTAGTTTTTTGTATTTTTAGTAGAGACGGGGTTTCACCATGTTAGCCAGGATAGTCTCGATCTCCTGACCTTGTGATCCACCCGCCTCGGCCTCCCAAAGTGCTGGGATTACAGGCTTGAGCCACCGCGCCCGGCCTCGCTCATGTTTTCAATTCTCTTCCTATTTCACAGTTTGAATATACTGTTACTACACTTATGTCTGATAATCTAAAATCTGAAGTCCTTCAGGGTTTTATTCTTTTTTTTCTTCTTTTTGCTGGCTCTCATTCATAGTGAATTGTGTTTTTTGTTTTGTTTTTAATTGTGAGCTTGTATTTGATCTTTATCTGTGGGAACCCACTGTGACCTATGGATGTTAATGGATGTGCCTTCAAAGATCTGTGTTTGCTCCACCCAGAACTCTGGGACACTCCCAGTTTGGACTACTTTCAGTTTATTTCTTGGGCAGGTGTTTCTAAGAGCAGAAAAAAGGGTAATTCACACTCCGGGTTCATGTGGTTGGCCTGTGACTATGATTCTCAGAGGAGATATTTTTTCCCCTTATCCCACATGGCCATTAAACTCAAAAGGCCACAAATATTAGCAAGCTTCCTCAAGGTAACTGTGGCATTCATACTTAATTTTTGGGTCCTTAACTTTTTACATTTACTTTCTTGTTTAAACAACTTTATATATTATAAAATTCATGCATTTTAAGTGTACATTTCAATTATTTTAGTAAGTTTGCAGAGTTGTGAAATCATCACAATTCAGTTTTAAAACTTTCTTTCACTCCATTAAGATCCTCTTCTCTGTTTACAGTTGATCCCTGTTCCTGTTCAATCTCAGGCAACTAATAATTCATTGTCTATATAGATTAGTCTATTCTGAACATTTTGTATACAGGGAATCAAACAAGATGTGGTCTTCTGCATCTACCTTCTTTCTCTTAGTAAGTTTCTTGAGATTCATCTATGTTGTAGCATATATTAGTATTTTGAGATTTGTCTATGTTGTGGAATGTATTATTATTTTATCCATTTTTATTGCTAAATAGTATTCCATTTTATGGCTATACCACATTTTTTTAATGCTTTCACCAGTTGATGGACATTTGGGTTATTTCTACTTTTTCACTATTATAAGTAATGCTGCTATGAACATTCTCATGCAAGTCTTTCATTTGAACACGTGTTCTCATTTATCTTAGGTAGTTACCTAGGAAAAATATTACTGAGTTGCATCATAATTTTTTTCTTACTTTCTTAGTAAGTCAGTTATGTATTTTAAAGAATGCTTATTTTATTTTATCCAGCATTTCTATCTCTGTTGAAGTGGGAAAAAATTTTGGCAAGTCTGGAGCACAAGAGTTTTTTAAAGATAAGTGATTTCTTTGTTTGTTTTAAATCTATAAGAGATGGCTGGGCATGGTGGCTTATGCCTGTAATCCAAGCATTTTGGGAGGCCAAGGCAGGTGGAACACCTGAGGTCAGGAGTTCAAGACCAGCCTGACCAACAAGGCGAAACCCCATCTCTACTAAAAATACAAAAAAAAAAAAAAATTAGCTGGGCGTGGTGGTGTGTGCCAGTAATCCCAGCTACTCAGGAGACTGAGGCAGGAGAATCCCTTGAACCTGGGAGGCTGAGGTTGTGGTGAGCGGAGATTGCACCATTGCACTCCTGCCTAAGTGACAAGTGAAACTCCATCTCAAAAAAAAAAAAAAAAAATCTACAAGAGAAATTTGCAATTTGAAATTTATGTCATTTGAAAATATTCACTTGCAAGGTAATGATCATAGTTTTGCATCTCTTTTTTTGTTTTTAGTTATTAGAATCATCAAGATTCTTTAATAGCACCAGAGGAAAAATTTCAATAGGATGTTTAAAGTATTAGCCCAGGAATTTTTTTTTTTAATTCTGGGACATAGGAACCTAACCTTAAGAAACTAATTTTCCTTTTGCATTTTCAGCCAAGTAAATATATTTGTAATTTACTCAAATATTTAAATACAGAGTACTTAAATTCTACCTTTATTATTGTGATAATTAATTTAAAACATTTTAAATGATGAAGCAATTTAAGTAGGAATTAATTCCATTTTGCAGACATAGTTTTGACTTGTGCTTTCACTAAAAGCATAAAAACATTCACACATATCATTCTTATTTCTCTGTTTGGGGTTTCCCTTTCTCTAAATTGAATCAAAACTATTGAGTAGTTGAAGGTGTTTTATATATATATATACACACACATATATATATGTATGTGTGTGTATATATATATAAATTACACAGCTAGCAAAGTCTAATACCACATGTGAAGAGAATTTTTCTTCTTTTTACCTTTAGGTTATTTAGAGCTTTGAGGTCAAAATTTTAGTATTATTAGTTGCTTTAAAGTTTTATATTTGCAGATCATTTTAATGAATAAGTGCACAGCTATTTTATAATTTCCTGTGTATGCTGAAATTAAAGGGAGCACAGGTGTGTTTAAATGTTTATCATCTATGAGCACTTAGGATTCAGGGGCTTGTGCTGTATTCTACTTCACTAGCCAAATGCATTAAAATAATTTATTGTGCTATGTTCCTGTTTTTCTTTTCAACAAAATCATTTTTGCAAGATCTTTTTAAATGGATGTTGTTTTCATTCATGGAAAATTTCAAGAACAGAAGGTTGATTTAAATGCTTTTAACTAATCACTTAACATTAATGCACTGAATCATTGTGGAGATGCTGAAAGCAATTTGAGGTTCTGGTATATGATACTCTCTAGTGAGATTTTATTGTCTTGAGATTCTGGCATATCTGTCTTAATAGAAAGTTGAAGATAGAGTTTTTATGCAGTGTATGGATTACATTAGTATAGGATGTTATGAAATTTATTTTTCCATCAAGTATATGTATTAAATTTTAGCGGTAATCAGATATCCATTGTCATTTGTAAAATATTGTTATTGCTTCTGTGTGTACCATCTAAAGAAGAGACTTGATTTTCCTTGGTAGAGTCTGAAACCAACAAACAGAAAAGGTGATTAACATGCAGCTCTAAATATAATTCTGTTTTTTATAGTACTGCTGCAAGGAACCTGTCTTCATCTTCTCCCTGCATACTTTTCATTACCAAGTGTACCCACATCTTTCTATTTTCACCCTCGCCTGGTGAAGCCTTAGCAGTATGTCTATAAGAAGCTGCTGGTTAGACCGGAAGTCAGCTCATCTTCAGAGTTGCCAGGGTGATGTTGTTGTTGATATTATTATTCACATATGCATACACACAACAATAAAAACAGTGCATCTTTCATTTATACAGCTTACTAGACACGGCAAATCTAGAAGGGAGGAGGCATTATCCTCATTTTACAGATAAGAAAACAAGAATCCAGGAAAGTTAAGTAAATTGGCCAAGATTATGCATCTAGAAGTAAAACTCATTCACATAACCTCTATTCCCAGGCTATCCTGACTTTTTGGTTCAGGAGGATTTTCTAGTTTCTACTCTCCTTGTCTTTCTTACCTTTCATTATCTCCTTTCTACTTGTTCTTAATTGGTATGCCCATTTGTTTCTTTGCCTTGACTGTGGTATATGAATGCATCTCCACTTCAGACTGTTAAATGGATCACACTTAAGCACCAAAGAACATGTGTATTCACTAATCCAATCAACTGTGTTTGTTGAGTATTTATCATGTGTAAAGTCCTACGTTTGGAGTAGCATAAAGATAAAAATAGACCTGCCTCCTTTTGCTTATATCTTCTTTGAAAGCAAGGCCTGAGGTGTGTCTGCGTTTGTGTGTGTGTGTGTGTGTGTGTGTGTGCATGTGTTATTTAGAAATATGAGAATGAAGGGAAGAATTGCAAGAAGCAGCTAAATGAGTTGAAAGTGGTTGGGGTTTGGGAATTTGGAGGCATACAGCATGAGACTGCTAGTTGTAGTATTTGACTTTAAAAATATATGTGTGGGGTGTGTGTATGTGTGTGTGTGTTTAACAAAGTAAAAATAAAAGTAAACAAATTTCCAAAAAGCATCCTGCACTTTAGTAGAATGGCAGGGATATAGGGACAATTTTAGATATTTCAGAAACATAAGAGTCTTGCGTGGCCAGTGCCTAAGATATGGAGGGTAAAAGGCATAATGCTCTCAATAAACAAATATTTGTTGAAGACCTACTGTACACCTATCCCTGTGCTAGATACTGCGGACACAAAGATAAAATATCATTATTCTTATCTTCATCATACTCACTCTATCTCAAACTAACCTTGGGGACAATAGACCTATATAACATAATATGACAGATGAGATATATGATGATATTCATCTACCAGATACCTGGAAAGTATAGACAAGGTCCTCCCAAAGTCACGCCAGAGTGAGGAGAGATCATCAGCAGACATGGAGGGAGACAGGGGCAGGAGCATTGCTCAAGCTTGGACTGATTGGGAAGAGCAGGGTATTCGCCTTCAGTATTTAGACTATGTGGTGGAGAATTAGCTGAGGTGAGAGTGGAAAGGGGGTTTGGAGTAAGGTGTTGCCAAGCATTAGCCCTGAGTTTAGACTCTATGCTATAAATGTTAGGAGTTATTGGAGATGTTTGAAGAGGCAAGTGTCAAGTCAAATTTATCTTGCAATGATAGAACTTTAGCAATGGAGGATGCATGGCACTGAGAAGAGCTTCATGAAGAAACCAACAATCAGGAAGATATTAGAGTACTTGAGGATGACAAATGTCAGGTTTCTCGGGTTTTTGCTTTTGACTTTCTGACCTCAAAAATTTTATATATGTATATGTTGAAATCTGGTATTCTAGTGACACCTTATCAGTATTACTGTATATACTTAGAATTTATATTTATATATTAGAACATATTCAGAATATATATATTTAGAATTAAGCAATTTAAATCTTATCTCTGTAGATTATAAATTTAATGGCCAAAATATATCAGGTAGCACTGTAACGTACTAAATTACCTACTGTTTAATATCACATGAACATCTGTGACTCAAAATTGGTTTTTTTTTTTTTTTTTTTTTTTGGGACGGAGTCTCACTTTGTCGCCCAGGCTGGAGTGTAGTGGCGTGATCTCCGCTCACTGCAAGCTCCGCCTCCCGGGTTCACGCCATTCTCCTGCCTCAGCCTCCGAGTAGCTGGGACTACAGGTGCCCGCCACCACGCCTGACTCATTTTTTGTATTTTTTGGTAGAGACGGTGTTTCACTGTGTTAGCCAAGATGGTCTCCATCTCCTGACCTCGTGATCCGCCCGCCTCAGCCTCCCAAAGTGCTGGGATTACAGGCATGAGCCACCGCGCCCGGCAGCAAATGGAATTCTTAATGAAGTTTAACCCTTTATGTCTGAGTTGAAGAAAGTAATTGCTTTGTATTGTCACTTGCCTAAAATGTCTTTCATTCTTACTGTTAGCAAACACAGTCCAATGGAAATTTAATGGAAGCCACAAATATGAGCTACATATATAATTTAAAATGTTCTAGTAGCCACATTGAAAACAGTAAAAAGAAACTGGTGAAATTTATTTTAATAATATACTTTATGTAATACAGCGTAATCAAAGTAGTATTATTCCAGCATGTAATCAATTAAGAAATACTAATGAAATGTTTTACATCCTTTATTTATAGTAAGTCTTGGAAATCAGGTGTGTATTTTACATTTACAGCACATCTCGATTTGGACTATCTATGTTTCCCATGCTCAGTAGCCATGTGTGTCTTTGGACAGTGTAGCTCTAGAATAACCTTCTGTAGTATTAAAACTCCAGGATTCATTCTAAATTTATTGAAACATGAGAAAATGGCTGTCAGTGTGGACTTTAGTTTCTTTCTTTATGGCAAATATGCAGGCAGTCACTGAACATGGATTTTATTTTGTTTATTGTCTTAGTGACTCAGGGTATTGATTTATCCATCTAGTTAACCGACCTTAAGTTCACCTCCTACTTCATCTTTCTGAGGCTTTTCCTTTCTTTTTATAATCACATCCTTTTGTTCTCAGCCTCAGTCGCATTTATAAATAAAGCAGACTGTTCATCTGACATCTTGGAAGACAGACAGGAACATCAGACAGAGAAAGAAAAAGGAAACCATCTCCTTCATAACTGCTTGCCCTCTTGTAATGAAACCTGTAGTATTTGATATGATAATGAATTCTTGAAATTGTTTTCAAGATGCCATCTCCCTAATACTCTTGGGTAATGAATAGTGAGAAGCACTGTTCCCTCATTAAGATGCCTGAGGGGTCTTGGACACCGATGTGGAGAAGAGCCACTGTAGAGACCGTACATCTGAATTGTGGACTTTGCTGTATGACAAACCCCTGCAAATGATGACATGTCACTAGAATATCAGAGTTCAGCATTTCAATTTTACATGTAAGTTAGGATGGAGCAGAGAGACCAGTTCTAAGTATTTTGTTAGTCTTCACAGTTATCAACCTTCAATATCTGTATTACTAGTATGATACTGATAAAGAAATATACCTAGAGTATTTGCGTATGTTGCCTAAGGATACAATGTAAATAGTAGAAACAAGATTTAAAACCAGATCTCACTGACCCTAAACTTTCCACTACAATATACTGCCTGCTTAGATAAAATCTCTCATCCCAGAATACTCCACGCTGTAAGTTTTCAGTGGGGCATGGTGCAAAGGGACCAGGAGACAGTTTCCAGTCTCAGCCCTGGTATTAACTGGTTATAAGAACATGTGGATATTCGTCATCTTCCCTCTAATATTTTACATCTGCATCTGTCACAGGCAATGTGCTAAGAGTAGTGATGTTAAAAATTCAACCCATTTTTCCAGGAGAGGTACCATGATGAAATCAAATTCTCTCTGTCCTCCAAAATTACCATCTGCTTAAAGGTAGAAGCTTCAGTGCTTTGGAGGCAAGCAGGCCTAAGTTCAAAACCCAAACTTGTGTCTTAATATCTGTGTGAAGACAGGCATATTATTTAGTCTCTCTGGATCTCAGTTTCTTCACTGTAAATTGAACTGTGGTAAAGAATCAATGATAAAATATAGTAGATATATTTTATTCTTTGCGAGTTTTACTTGTAAAGCATTTCTTATATAAATGTTAAATTATTAGTGTTGGGCCAGGCATTGTGACTCATGCCTGTATTCCCAACACTGTGGGAGCCCAAGTGGGCGGATCACCTGAGATCAGGAGTTCTAGACTAGCCTGGCCAACGTGACAAAACCTTGTCTCTACTAAAAATACAAAAATTAGCTAGGCATGGTGGCACATACCTGTGGTCCCAGCTACTCAGGAGGCTGAGACATGAGAATCACTTGAACCCAGGAGGCAGAGGTTGCAGTGAGTAGAGATCTTGCCACTGTACTCCAGCCTGGGTAACACAGGGAGACTCTGTCTCAAAAAAAAAAAAAAAAAAAAAAAATAGTTCCATAGGAATTCAGAGAAAGACAAAGATAATTTAAGAACTGGAGTGTTATCAGGGAACATTTAAGAAAAAATGAAATTTTAGGCTGGTAGAGAAAGGAAGGGAGGATTTGGACAGGAGAACTCAGCAAGGCAGAGTGATACTGTATGAAGCAAAGGGAAAAATCAGGCATGGCGTATATTAGGAAATTTGACATTTGTCATGTTTTTTGAGCATTTAGACATGGTCCAAGTTGTTGAGTTTTTGGTCATAAGCTAACCATAAAACTGCGTAGCTACTTCTGTCTTAACGTATAACTGTAGCTTTAAGAAAAGAAAAAGAATAAATCTTTTGAGGTGGATTGTCTTTTATAGACTCAGCTACTGCACTGTTTCATCAACTGCAGATTCTGATTTTTGGGGGCCGCTTCATTGTCTCATTTTTCCATGTCTGTATTTTTCCATTTTTCATATTTAATGTCCTGAACTTTCACCTTCTTTTAGAATAACAGCTTTGTGCTTTTTATTAGGTTTCACAGAACTAATTTAAATGCTTATTGATTTAATACTATTTATTTAATTTATTTAATGTTATTTTTATTTCATAACATTATTAAATGAGGCCAGATTACTTGAATTTCTAAGTATAAAGCTCATGTAATTTTCCAAAATAAGTATTTTAAAGATACTGAATAATTTATAAAAGTCTTCAGAAATTTGAGTTGATTTGGCTTTGGTTACATTGATACACATACACACACACACAAACTCTTATAAAACATTTGATTTTTTTTTTTTTTTTTTTTTTTTTTTGAGAAGGAATCTCACTCTTTCACCCAGGCTGGAGTGCACTGGCGCGATCTCCGCTCACTGCAAGCTCTGCCTCCCAGGTTCACGCCCTTCTCCTGCCTCAGCCTCCGGAGTAACTGGGACTACAGGCACCCGCCATCATGCCCGGGCTAATTTTTTTTGTATTTTTTAGTAGAGACGGGGTTTCACTGTGTTAGCCTTTTTGAGGACTAGGCGCGGTGGCTCACGCCTGTAATCCCAGCACTTTGGGAGGCCGAGGCGGGTGGATCACAAGGTCAGAAGATCGAGACCATGCTGGCTAACACAGCCGAGATCGCACCACTGCACTCCAGCCTGGGCGACAGAGCGAGACTCCATCTCAAAAAAAGAAAAAAAAAAAAAAGTAAGGGAAAGTTTGTCTTATCTCATATAAGTCCTACTACAATTAATGAAGACTGCATCCTGGCTTTTTAGTTCTTTTGGTTCACCTGATAGAGTTTAAATATCCTATAGGAAAGAGTTCATTTAGCCATGCTTGCCTCTCTTAATGGGAGCTAAGTCATATGCAAGATTCCAGATTTTTCAAACAGCATGTATTTTAAATAAATCAGGTTAAATAGGAAATAATTGGCTTATAAAACATTGAAATTAGAAGAATCACTTCTGTATTTTATATGTATTTATAAATGTGAAAATATTTTTCTAATATATCATAATTAAGAAATAGCAGAATGGTGTAGGTGATAGTGTTAAAATGCTCTAATACCATTTTAGTTCTTTTTCTGCTTTAAAAATCTTTTTATTGATGTAAATGTAGAGAAAATTGCACACCTATCGAAAGTACGCAGTTCATTGAATCTTCACAAACTGAATACACTCTGTAACCAGAATTCAGATCAAGAAACACCATTTCTATTATTGCCATGATGCCCCCATGACCCTTTCTAGTCACTGCCCTACCCTGAGGGTAGCCAGTATCATTACTTCTAACCACGCTGATTAATAATAACTTCTTTTATACTGAGAAAACATTGTTTAAATATATATGACATTACAGAAATACCTGTATGGTTTTTTTTGTTTTTGTTTTTTGAGATGGAGTCTCACTCTGTTGCCTAGACTGGAGTGCAGCGGGGCGCGATCTTGGCTCACTGCAACCTCCGCCCCCTGGGTCCAAGCGATTATCTTGCCTCAGCCTCCCCAGTAGCTGGGATTACAGGCACCTGCCACCTCGCCTGGCTAATTTGTGTAGTTTTAGTAGAGACGGGGTTTCACCATCTTGACCAGGCTGGTCTTGAACTCCTGACTTCATGCTCCACCCACCTCGACCTCCCAAAGTGCTAGGATTACAGACATGAGCCACCGTGCCTGGCCCTGTATAGGTTTTATGGTATGCTTATTGCCCTTTATGTTTATTTGTTTAAATATGCAATTTTAATGTTATTTTCAGCCTGAAGATAAACTAATTTTTAATGAATTTCCTGTGGCCTCAGAGAGAAGGAGGGAGACTGATACACGTGTGCATACATACATACATACACACACACAACACACTAAAAAGATTTTGCCCTACCACAAATTCTTCTGATTTAAAGCAGTGGATTAGCAAGAAAACATATTATCAATGGTAAGAAGGAAAAAAAACCATATTATTTCATTTAATTTTTTTTTTTTTTTTTTTTTTGAGATGGAGTCTCGCTCTGTCGCCCAGGCTGGAGTGCAGTGGCCAGATCTCAGCTCACTGCAAGCTCCGCCTCCCGGGTTCACGCCATTCTCCTGCCTCAGCCTCCCAAGTAGCTGGGATTACAGGCGCCCGCCATCACGCCCGGCTAGTTTTTTGTACTTTTTAGTAGAGACGGGGTTTCACCGTATTAACCAGGATGGTCTCGATCTCCTGACCTCGTGATCCGCCCGTCTCGGCCTCCCAAAGTGCTGGGATTACAGGCTTGAGCCACCACGCCCGGCCTCATTTAATTTTTTTAATATTTGGAATTATTTGGCATTAAAACAGAGGATTTTATTTTTAAAATCAGTACTTGTGATATCATGTCACTAAGCTTTAATGGAGATAAATTAGAAACTTCCTAGAATGGTAGAGGAAACAATATGGCTTTATGAATCAATATGTATTATGCCTTTTCCAAGCCTTCTTAATGAAACAATTTTCACCTTAAAATTTTGTTTTAAAACATGCAAAATTAATAATAATTATAATTTTATTATGATTTAACATTATTTTGAAAATCTCTTATCAGCTAATTCTAACTTTTTAACTTCTATACCACAGCCCTGAGAGGGACGCTATGAGGGGAATGTATATTCTTCAGAAAAGGATGTTAGTCTGAAATGAGCTTGATCTGGTAGCATAAGCTCTATCCCAAAATTGGTTAGCTGTGGCATAATCAGATATAAATTTTGGTTTGCCACATATTTTGTTTTATTGGGGGTAGCACCATGATACCAAGGAGTGTGATTTGACAGGAAAATTCCTGAAAAATGATAAAATGTATACCTTCCTTTTAAACATAAACATTATGTTTAAAGTAGACATCGGATGTGAAAATGGAAAACAGTAGGAAAATGTATATTAGATTAAATATTTTGAGAAAAATATAAGATATGTTCCTATTTGTGCAGGTCTTGGCTTTTAGATGTGTGAAAAAGCAACTGCCTAGACTATT
This sequence comes from Theropithecus gelada, assembly GCF_003255815.1. Lineage (NCBI taxonomy): Eukaryota > Metazoa > Chordata > Mammalia > Primates > Cercopithecidae > Theropithecus > Theropithecus gelada. The sequence continues at coordinate 103,815,930 of NC_037673.1, read as the reverse complement.
TATTGCTTAGTCAGCTGAACGTAAAAATGGAAGCTTCACTGACATTCAACTTCCGTAATTTATTAGAAATGTCAGAAAATCATATGTATTTAGTAGTTTTGCTTAGAACATATTTGCACGTGGGGGTTTAATAAATCCCTGTATCTCTAATTTCTTACCTAATTATTTGTTTAATAGACTCACATATTATATATCAGAAATACACATGGATAAAGAATAATCACTCATCATCTTACCATGACAGTATGAGAATCTTTCTTTTTACCCCTTGCAGGCTTATAAACGCATTAAGACATGAGGGAAAAAAAAATTAGGAATAAGAAAAGTACAAGTGATAGGACTCAGAAAGGAAAAACAGGCCGGGCCCAGTGGCTCCCGCCTGTAATCCCAGCACTTTGGGAGGCCTAGGCGGGTGGATCATAAGGTCAGGAGATGGAGACCATCCTGGTGAAACCCTGTATCTACCAAAAATACAAAAAAAATTAGCCGGGCGTGGTGGCGGGCACCTGTAGTCCCAGCTACTTGGGAGGCTGAGGCAGGAGAATGGCGTGAACCCGGGAGGCGGAGCTTGCAGTGAGCCGAGATCGCACCACTGCATTCGAGCCTGGGCAACAGTGCGAGACTCTGTCTCAAAAAAACAAAAAAAAAAGAAAAGAAAAAGGAAAAACAAAAGTGTAATTATTGTTATGCTGGGTAATGGCTTAATTAAATGAACCACCAAAATGTTAGGACATGCTATTTGGTATTTGCTATAAAACAATCAGTCCGCTGAGCGCCGTGGCTCACACCTGTAATCCCAGCACTTTGGGAGGACGAGATGGGCAGATCACGAGGTTAGGAGATCGAGACCATCCTGGCTAACACAGTGAAACCCCGTCTCTACTGAAAATACAAAAAATTAGCTGGGCGTGGTGGCGGGCACCTGTAGTCCCAGCTACTCGGGAGGCTGAGGCAGGAGAATGGCGTGAACCCGGGAAGCGGAGCTTGCAGTGAGCCGAGATGGCGCCACGGCACTCCAGCCTGGGCGACAGAGCAAGACTCCATCTCAAAAAAAAAACCAGTCAATGTATCCATAGAATAAGGGAAGTAGGTAGGGATATATAAAAAATACTTTTGTTTATGGGTTAATTGTTGTAGCTAGGTGTTGGATACATGAAAGTTATTATACTATTTATGTACTTTTATTTATGTTTTAAAAAAAGTTTTTAAAATGTGTACCCCAAAGCGCGCATAGAACTTACCTAAATAATTATTCCTGTTTCAGTGACACAAGTGGCATCAGTTGCCTTTTTCATCATGTAGAAAGACAAAGGGGAAAATCTACTTAGTAATGGCAGTGTTTTTCACGTTAAATAATGACAGAAATTGGAAGAGTTATAGCCTTTTTTTATATGACTTTCTCAAGGCCAACATTCTTCTGATTGTAGTTCCAGTTTCAAGGAGACGATGTATTTTTTTTTTTTCTGATACACCAAATTAGAAAATTTCCCTTTGTTCTGTGTTTAATACTATACTTTTCATATTAAATCAGGGTATTTGGTCAGTGATACGTTTTCTTTCCATAATGGAAAGTTAGTTCCATCCTAATTTGACTAAATCTATTGATCACTAAACTCTGTAAAGAAAGGCAATTTGTACCTGATTCTTATTTATCATAAAGAAATTTACCTGCCCCAAATTTATATTTTTAAAAGTCATTTCACACACACACGCACACACATAATTAATATTATATGTGTGTGCATGTATAATTTTTATCTCAGTGTTTTAGATGTGAACAGGCAACAGTCATAATTCATTTGTCCTCTGACTTCATTTGAAAGAAATGCTGATACTCTGATTTAAGCAATTAGTTTTTTGTTTGTTTGTTTGTTTGTTTGTTTGTTTGTTTTGAGATGGAGTCTCGCTCTGTCGCCCAGGCTGGAGTGCAGTGGCCAGATCTCAGCTCACTGCAAGCTCCGCCTCCCGGGTTCACGCCATTCTCCTGCCTCAGCCTCCCGAGTAGCTGGGACTACAGGCGCCCGCCACCTCGCCCGGCTAGTTTTTTGTATTTTTTTTAGTAGAGACGGGGTTTCACTGTGTTAGCCAGGATGGTCTCGATCTCCTGACCTCGTGATCCGCCCGTCTCGGCCTCCCAAAGTGCTGGGATTACAGGCTTGAGCCACCGCGCCCGGCCAATTAGTTTTTATTTTACTAAATACTGTGATTAAATCTCTCTACCTTAAGCAATGAAATGATATGCTTAGATATTTTTAAATGGGTTTTATATGGTGTGTCCCCGAAAATAAATTATGTTGACTCCTCATTTTCCAAGCTAATGAAAGGATATTATAAAATAGCAGATAAACCATGCAGGATTGTTCTTCTCCCAGCATAAGCAGTATTTAAATACCAAAGATAGAAAGAGATAAAATAGCAAGAGAAACTTAGATCTGAAAGAGCAGGTTATTTCTGGAGAATAGGAGGGATGAATATAGCGAGTCTGCCAACTGTAGTGGCCACCTTCTCTCTCTGTTGTAGCCCTGCCTGGGCAAGAACACAGTAACTTGCAAGGCCAACACAATCTTTCTTCCTGACTCTCCAAAACCAATATAGGCTCTAAATTGAGTAGAAGGGAAACAGTCTCAATTAGAAAGGGAATGGAGTGAAGCAGTAGAGAAATCCTATCTGTGGGCATGGTATGAGTTCTTTTAATTATAGGAACTAAGATATAGGGACTCACTCAGCCACCTCTTCCCACCTCAACCCCATCCCCCAAAAGGGGATATATTTAAAGGCAAATAACCTACGTGTGAAACTGAAGAGCTGTAGGGAACTAAAGCAGCTCTCTTGTGGGTTTCTTCTTATGAGGGTGCTGCTGCATTCAGTATCTCCTCAGTTTCCTCCAAACTTCTCAGCCTCTAAGCGAGCTAGTCCTCTGCCCCTGTAACCACTGAAAATTTTCATCCCTTCAGTCCCTTTAGTTGTCCAACTTTAAGACTGCCTGTATCCTTCATCTTTCTGGAGGTACAGTAACAATGATCTAAGTAGGTCATTTTGACGTTACCCCTACACTTTTCTGTTTCCTTTTTGATGATGCCACACGTCAGTGTTAGCTCAGAGCCTCTGCGTTTATGTCTGTCACTAGCCCTTTTCAAATAAAAACAAAAGATTTTAGCTAGTGGGCCTCAGACTTGGTCCTGGCATCATTCTGAGAGTCGATGTTTGTTATGAGGATAAAATCAGATGGTTATTAAGATGGTCCTTTGCCTCTGGAAGTCTGAGACTGAGACAAATCCTACCAGTCTCGGAGAAGATGTCAGTCTCTGAGAAGATGCGTATACAAGATACCATGAGATAGGTTCCCTGGAGGCAGGGACTTTGTCTTTCATGTTTCCATTTGCATCTTCTGTTGCTTAGCAGTTTGCCAAATAAGACTAACATTATTTAATATACATTATAGTAACTGATATTTATTGAGCACTTGCTATATGCCAGCTCTGTTTTAAGGATTTCACATTTATTGACTTAATCAGTTATCACAGCTCTTCTGCTAGGGATTTATTATTAGTTGTTACTGTTATTATTTCCATTTTACAGATAAGAAAACTAAGATATAGATAAATTACATAACCTGCCCAAAGTAATGCAGCTTTTAAGTGATGGAGCCAGAATTCAAATTGACAGAGACCAACTCCAGAGCTTGCTCTAATCATTATTCACTTAATAATCAATTGATAAATGAATAAATGATGTTAAATGTCTTTTACCCCAAAGCTAATGCAGAACTCTCATTTTAAAAACACATGGTCCTTTTGCCTTGTTTAAAGACCAAATGAGTTTCTGCTCCCAAACGTCAATCTTATAATTAGTAACCCTGTTAAAATAAAAAGCCATACCCATCCCTACTATCCCAGACCTTGTCTCCCTAGGGCGATGGCTCCAGTTCTGTATGCCCCAGCTGAAAGAAAAAGGGATGTTAGGGAACTTGAATTTACCTTACTAGTTTCCTATCATAGGAGGATGCCAGAAGAAAGCAACAACCACAGTAGATAAACAAAAGCTCTAACCTCTTTCAAAAGTTTCATCCCTAGAATATGTTGCTCAGTTACTATCCCAGAATCCAGTTTCAGATCTGCACTCCTCCTCCTTTGAGAGAAATGAAAAGGGGTTAGGGGAAGAGAAGAAAAGAACTTCACGGCTTTCTTCTGGAGCCCGGCAGTGGTGGTCCTTTTCATGTAGAAATCCAGGAACAGTTTCAATCAGTAAACCTGGTGGAGAAATTAACCAATGTTGTATTTGTCTTAATTCAGGAAGTCACAGTATGTTTTCATTATTTATCTAGAAATATTACAAGCTGCAAATACACCCTTATTTAGATATTCTGATTAAAACACCTTCTTGGGGAATGTAAATTAGCACAACAACTATAGAAAATAGTATGGAGGTTCCCAAAAAAACTAAAGGTAGAACTACCATATTGCTAGATATACCATATCCAGCAATCCCACGGCTGGATATGTATCCAAGAGAAAGGAAATCAGTGTTTATCGAAGATATAGCTGCACTTCTGTTACTATTGCAGTACTATTTACAATAACCAAGATATGGAATTAACCTGTGTCCATCAATAGATGAATGGATGAAGGCATGGTACATATTCCAATGGAATATGATTCAGCCATAAAAAAAGAATGAAATCCCATTATTTGCAGAAATATGGTTGGAACTAGGAACTAGAGGACTTTATGTTAAGTGAAATAAACCAGGCACAGAAAAACAGATACCACATGATCTTACTCATATGTGGGGGCTAAAATAAATTGATCTCATAGAGGTAGAGTAGAATGGTGGTCACCAGAGACTGGGAAGGGGGTAGGGGGAGATGAAGAGAGGTTGATTAATAGGTACAAAGATACATTAAAATAGAAGGAATAAGTGGTATTGTTTGATAGCATAGTAGGACAACTATAGTTAACAACAATTTATTGTATATAAATAGTTAGAAGAGAGTATTCCTAACACAAAGAAATGGTAAATGTTTGAGGTGACGAATATCTCAATTACCATGACTTAATCATTACACATTGTATGTATGTATCAAAATGTCACCTGTACCCCATAAATATATACAATTATTATGTATTACTGAAAAGAGAAAAAAGAAAGTGAAGACATCCCCATGGGCAAATAATCATGATATAAGTTAAAGTAGTCATTTGGGATTATGCTCTTCATTATCAGGTACAGTTAAGAGTTGGCTTCTTTGTACAAGATTCTTTCTTGGCCAAATTTCAGTAATGTCTATGAGAAAATTTTGCCTTAGAGTTAAATTCTAGGGTGGGCAGTTACTTGCATTAAGCTAAACAAAACATCAGATCATCATGCTCTTCTTATTCACTTTTAATTAATGGACCAACAGATTTAAAGATAGCACTATATCTATCATAAAAGAATTTTATCCTTTTAATTCACTTAAGGAAGATTTTTACATTTAAAAACTAATCATCCAAATTTGATCTATTATCAATAGAACCCATTATTTGAATCTTTGATGTTTCACTTATATGTAGTAAATAATATTTAATTTAAATGCATTGCCTTCATTTTGATAGAATGATTTATTTGGTCCTTTGCAAAAATACTACTCCTAAAACTGAACATAGAAAAGGACTATTTGTAGCAGCCTATATATTCAACTCGTATCAAATTTTCAGTGCTCTAAAGGTGTTGATTTTGCTTATGAAAGTGTTAGCACTCTGTATGACATCTTCAAGAGAAAATGATGGAAAAAAAATTTTAATTGCCAAAGTGGAGGGAAAGTGTTGACCAGTAAGTTCCCAGATTAATCTGTTTCTTCAGTAGAAAAAAAGTGGTAATGAATTGAAAGGCGATATCTTGCTAGACTCTTAGATATAGAATTACTTGGTTTCAGACTAATCACAGAACTCAGGATATTGTAACTGTATTATACACAGGATATATTTGAAGAGGACTTCTGAATATCTTGTCATTTGATTTTTATTATTTTAATTATTTTTTTTAAATGAGAAATACATTAAAATTGAGAAAACCTGATGATATTCTTGTTTTTAATTGGTGATTTAAAATTATCATTGGTAGATTGTGTGTGTTCATTTTCAAACATATCTGTATAAAAATAAAATAAATCCAACAGTACTCTTTTAACCAATATTTAGACAGTAATATCTAACTGATTTACAAAATAATCCTCTCAGCTATCAGCATCAATTCAATTTCATCTAATGCATTCTGTGATGAATTCAACATGGCCAAAGAATTATATTTTATTATGAAAATGGTACAGATGTATCATTGTTTGGCCTGAGCAGAGCTTCTCACTCCATTCTAAAGGTATTCAAAAGCTCTTTTCCAATTTTGTTATACCCAACCAGGGTTTCATAGCATCTATTCAACATGTGCTAAATTACACTAGATTTCTTGGTTTTGAATATCTTTATTATAAACATCGATTAAAAATAGTAGACAAGATTTTCATGAAGAGGTTTTATCTTCTGGACACACAATATGCAAAGAGCATGAGCTGGGCTCATGCCAGGCCACTGCAACTATCTTACTAGTTGTGTGTCTTGAGCTACTCGAGCCTTTTCCTTCAACTGAAAAAAACTGAAATATTTAGGAAGGAGTGCACGCATGAACTTATGAAAAGCACCTAGCTCAACAAGTTTCGTTCTGCAAGTGATAGTTGTTATTATCTTAAAATAAAAATTTTGTTTTCAAGATAGGTTTTAGCACCAGGGAGGTAAAATTCATTCACTTGCCTGACCATTATAAATTTGAAATTTCTTTTCATGAAAAGGTGATTGTTGGTTAAAAAAACAAACAATAGCAGATGTGAGAAGCTGAAAATCCATACTACTTATGTGGTTTTTGTTTTTACATATCAATTAGAAAATATTTTAATGCTACTTTTTAAAAATAATCAAAGGACTGTACAGAAAATATAACTCAATTGTATGTGCTATGTTATACTTTAAATTCCCTCTCTTGTGTTTTCCTATCTCTTTTCAAAGGAGCTAGTTCATTTTCAGCCATTCTTTCATAAATGTCATCGCTCAAAAATGTATGAAGGTTTCAGTTATGTGACATTTGTGTCCTGAGTTTATTAGTATTTTCAGTTTAACATGTCAATAAATTTGTATAAAGTTTTGGAAACTACAGTATCATTAAAATTAGAAAAAAAAATGATCAACCATATAAACATACTTTTCCCACAGTTTATCTTCCAGGTTAAAATTGCATTTTTTGTTAGATGTTTCCACCCTCAAAACTGATTCTTAGAATGTATTTTAAATTTTCAGCAACTAATGGTTTTCAAAATTGTCATTATAAATAGGGCTGCACATTTGTATGTCATTCTACTACCTAGAAAGTTATAGTGCACCATTGTAAAATCTGCTTTATTTTTCAAATGAGAATATCAAATTCTTGTTAAAATAATTTGAATAAAATATAATTTAAAAGAATATTGTACTTTAACCTTACAATTTTAAGTGATGTGATTTAGGTCTTTTTAAACAGTTTACTTGAATTTAGTAGGTATCCCTGTTATATTCAAGATATAAGGAAGATATGCCACATTGTGATTTGAATTTCTATAGTGTTAAGTAAGATACTTGCAATTTTACTCACATTGCAAACAAAATGATAAATATATATTAATATAAATTGCTCTTAGGTTTGTGTTATGTTGTTCTAACATTTGATTAAATTGCTTTTTTCTTTATATTTAATCTCATAATTTTTTTAGCCTTGAAAAGATTAATTTGCGAGGGTTAACATCATTTGTGATTATAAGTTAAACATGCTAAAAAAGAAGTCTCTATTAAAGTAATTGTTTATTTCAGGTTTTCTTATATTATCATTGTTATGGTTGGCATAACAAGGCAAGAAGTATGTTTATCAGTATAAAAAACTTATACCTGTATCAGACATTAAAATACCTACCTCAGCTACAGATATGGGTTATCTCTTAAATTTATTATGGTTGGCCGTGTAGAGTAGATTCAATTACTGATAATCTAATAGATTATATCTGTAGTCAAAAGAGTAGACTTATTTTAACCACATATAATATTATTAAAGCTATTCTAAGTTGTTAAGTTTTGTGTCTTTAAACTGTTTTTATAATGTAGTTTTTCAAACATTGACATTGTCTACAGAAGACTATAATGAAACCCTGTACACATAGCCCAGCTTTAACAGTGACCAATAGACAGCTAAACTTGTTTCATCTGCACTCTCACCTTCCCTACTCTCTACCCACACACTGGATTATTTTGAAGCAAATCCAAGAGAGATTATGACTTGTTTAAAATTAGCAATTTATATTTATAAATAGTTGACCATTTGCCTCTTGCATGGTGTTATTGTTTTTTGACAAATAGAAAACATTAAGAGTTCCCTTTGGAAGTAGTTGCCGTAGTTTAATATGAGATCATTCAGATGTATGTAAATCATAACAAAGGTGAGAAAAGATATGTGGATATAGATGACCTGATAAAATGATCAAAGTAATTTTATTGTTTCTCAGCAGTGTAGAAAAAAATGAAGTAAACAAGAGACTAATTTAAGAAGGTCCACTTAGGGCAATCTGAAAACACACATCATAGGCATAGAGAGAATACATATCAAACTCTGACAAGCTTTCAACAGAAAAGACAGAATGTTCTCCAAGGTAATTCTGGAATAGCTACACGGTCTGCACCACCTCCACTGAACTTTTAGCTTTCTCTTGAGACACTTGGCCTCATGCCATATCAGCCCAATGCCAGCAGTACAAGGACTAATCATCCTTAGATGTGGCGTGCTCTGAAGGTGCATATAATTCTTTCAAAAACTGAAATAGGATCACAAGACTGAGGCATCTATTTCCAGTTAATTTGGTCACAGGAGTTTATCTGTCATCTTTGTTCTGTCACAGCAGTTTGTGGTAAACCTGCTTCACATGGATTATCAAATATTAAGAACAGTGGATTGCAGAATTTTCCCCCCAGTCAGTTCCTATTTTGTCACTTTTGGTTTAAACTAGATGAAACTAGCCATGGGTTTAAAAATGAACTTGACATTTTCAAACTTCCATGAAAAGGAATTGGTCAAACTTCTGGCACAATGACATAGTAGGTTATTGTATACACCATACTAATTCATTCTGATTTTCTACAAAAGGTAGGTATAAAGTTTTTACTTTAGAAAGGTATATGCAATTCAGCAACAAAAATACTCGTCCTTTTTGCCCCCAAAATGCACATGTAAGGATTCTATGCACAATATCCTTATTGTGTGCTAAAATGAATGGTAGATTTCAGAATACTTCCTAGTATTCTCAATATTTAATGGTATTTCTCAATATTTAAATATATCTGATCTATCTTAAAAGGATAACAAATTATTTTTTCCTCTGTGGTCATATAATGCCAGCGCAAAACAAGTAGGAATTTAGATGGCATGATAGCCATTTTTAATTTTTATTTGCTTTCGGTCTATTTTGGTTTCAAGAAACAAAGCCGCACATGGGTTTGAGCAAGTAGAGAGGACATTTGAAGGATGCAGTACATGCTATGGCAAGTAGGTACCAGGAACTCATGGGCATCTGGGAACTGAAGTTGTGTGGCTGGCTTGCTACACCCTGGAACTAGATCCTGAGTAACCTTGAGGACCTCATCAGCATCAGCATGAGAGACTAGACCTTGGTTAATATTGTCATTCCAATAATATGTGCTCACTTGTTAATAGTAATATACTCTGTATGAATTTTGTAAAAATGAAGTACAATTTGTGTTACGAATTAACATAATTTAATAGCACGAAAGTTTAGGGAGATGGAAATGGGACTGTGACTCTTTGAAGTTTTTTAAATACCTGAGCATACCTTTATAACAGCTATGGGAAGTTACTAATATTACCTTTATATAAATTGTCCAATTTGATGCCGCCAGCTCATAAGGAAAAAAGCTGAGAATAAAAAACCCTACCAGTACAAATCCCCAAGGCCGAGCTTGCTCACTAGATAGTCTGCCTGTAATAGAAATTATAAGAATATAAAGAATATGCAAATATAAGAAGACTTATAAAAATCACTTATGTTTGAGGGGCAGAGTTGGCGAGCCCATTTTCTTTTTTTCTTTTCTTTTCTTTTTTTTTTTTTTTTTTTTTTGGATGTCAATTTTTTTTCTTCACTGCAAAACATGTAAATCCAATCCAGGACACCCTCCCCACCTTTGTTCTCACTGGGTCCTCCTCTTCTTCCTGTCTCCCTCCCTCTATTATTCCCTGCCATGCCCAGTCTCTTCCATTTCTATTTCTGATGTGTGTTAATGCAGGTGGAGTATGATGTATCTACCCAAAATAATTGGTGGAATACAGCAAAGATGCCAGTTTCCAGTCCTCTCCAGAATTTGCCTTCCTCTCTTGGCTTAGGTGTTCTGACATTCTTACCATTAGAAACACTTCTTTGGGATGGACCTGAGAAGATATGGTTTTATTCTGTGAATTTTCTGGTAAATTTGTGTCTGTTTTGTGGAGAGAAGTTCCCCATCAACCATATCCGGCTCTCTCTTTGCTATCTCAGTATTTTTTTTTATGAAGTTCGTTCCTTGTTATGCAAAAGACAAAGAATGCTGGGTGGGCCCAGTGGCTCACGCCGCCTGTAATCTCAGCACTTTGGGAGGCTGAGATGGGAGGATCGCTTGAGCTCAGGAGTTTGGGACTAGCCTGGGCAACATAGCAAGACCTTGTCTCTACTAAGAAAAAAAAAATAGCTAGGCATAGTGACGCATGCCTGTAGTCCCAGCTACTCAGGATGCCAAGGCAGGAAGATCACTTGAGCTTGGGAGATTGAGGCTGCAGTGAGCTATGATCCTGTGACAGAGTAATACTCTTATCTCAAACAAAACAAAAACTGACAGCATGCAACTCAGACACTGGGCAGCTAGGTTTCATTTGGAGGAAACAGCAGGGCAACATCCCATCTGGGTAAGGAAATAGCATCAAAGAAAAGTCATCAGGTGCAGGCCAGATGAAGAGAATAGGACTTCTATGAATTAATCAGAAAGGGGAGAAGCAGAGGCTGACTGAAGGGGCTAGAAAACCAGGGAAAAAAAGGAATGACGTGATAATGGATTGCTAAGAAAATCTTAGCTAACTCCCCAGCTTTTATTTCTGAGAACAGCCTTCGGGGTGTGTTCCCCATGGCCAAACATAGCAGTGGGGCATGGGAGGAGCACTGTAGTCAGAGCCAGGAAACTTGGAAACCACTCCTTTTGTTTCCAATCTCAAGTCTTCATTATAATGGAAGTGCTGCCAGACCCTTAATTATGAAAGTACAACAGGGCATTAATATAATTCATCACCTGTTAGAAAGAGCACTTGTGGGCTATTTACTAGAAATCTATTAAATATGACATGAAGACAGATTGCACTCCATTTCTTAACATGACATTATAATCAGGATGTATGCTCACTAAAATGGTTTATAGAACTCTTGTCTGTGTGTCCTATCAATTAACCTAAAATCTGCATAAATGAAGTGTAGCTAAGCAGCACCTTTAGCAAATGGATGCATGTTTTTCCTCTGGTTCTCAGTAGAGGAAAGTTTCATTTTGAAATATCGTTGCTTTTATAGCAAGTTCATTGCTACGTGTTATTTTTTTAAAAGCATTGAGCAAAGGCATAATAAAGCAAAGAGTACTCACTTCATAGTTCTATTACTGAATATTGAAGGATTTGTTTTTAGATGAACCTGGTACATTTCCTTGACATCCTAATATAAAAGCCTTTTGTGTAGATAAGGTCAATATTGATGACCCAGTACTGTAATCCTGTAAAGTATGTCTGATGTACCTCAAAGTACAATTATCCTTTTAGGCTTTCAGTTTACAAGTGAAAGAAAATTTATTTATGTAGTAGTTAAAGACAAGACTCTCTTTTACTTTAAGTGGAGAGTACTGTATATTCAAATATCTTTTACCTTTGTGCTTAAGATTCATCTTTGCCTCTTTTTTAACCTTAAGATATTATATGAAATTACCCTCATTAAGCTATCATTATATTCATAGTTAGGTCCCTACTATTTGAGACTCCATATTATATTAGAAATGCTGCACAGTGAACTAGCAATCATGTATAATATTTTTCACAATCAGCCTTAGTTTAGACCTCTTTGTACATTTTTCTGTAATAAAGTTACATTCATGGTTTTATCCATAGGGAGGCATTGTGTTTTCAGCCGTAATGAAGGGAAGTGGTAGAAAAGGTAAATCAGCATGGTGGGGTAAAAAATTCAGGTAGATGTGGCTCTAGAATCAATGCTGTTTTTACTTACTGTGTTTGTTCATTGGTTTTTCTCCCCTCCGCATGCTGGCAAGAATATCAAGGAGAATGTTTTTCTTGTATAATGTTCCCTGCCCTGGTGCCATAATTTGTTAGATTTTAAAACATAAACTGCAAAAGCCAACTGAGATTTCTTTAAAGAGAAAGTGCTTTCTTCTGGGCAGAACGGAGAAGTGTTCTGTTAGACCAGTAGGACACTCAAAGCGGAATGGAGTGGGTGGGTGGTGATGACCTCGTCGGTCCTTCTTCCTACACCATTGCCTGTCCTGACTGAGCAGCTTCCCACCTCTGCCCTTTCTGTTCTGCTCCAATGAGGGCTTACTCGCGTAGCAAAATCTCTATGCTGTGGAAATGGAGAGGAGCACTGACCCACAGTTGTGGTCACTCCACGTAAACATCCTCCTAGGCATATCCATGACCAGCACAGATGTGCAGAAACAGTAAAGAAGAAAATGTTAGGCTGATACTAGAATTCTGACTTACGAGGCCTTTAGCTTTGAAGAGGATGCAGTCCATAGGATTCATTTTCACCCCTGGTTTTCCATGTACTTAGCGTTATCTCCAACTTCTCTCTAGCATGGACTCCTGCTCAAGCCATGCTGGGCTCCTCTTCACTCTCCCTTCAGTGTCTACCCTCATCCCAGTTTCTGTGACCTTACCTGTGTCTTAGATGCCCTCCCACTTTCCCTCACAATTGTGTCTCATCTTCTCTCTGAATTATAAGGTCCCTTACTTACTTTTGTATACCTCCCAGAATTTCATACAGGATATCGTACTAAGGAGACATAGTAAATAGCTATTGTATTAAAAAATACTATTTTATAAGCCAGTCGTGGTGGCTCACGCCTGTAATCTCAGCACTTTGGGAAGCTGAGGTCGGTGCATTACTTGAGCCCAGGAGTTGAAGACCAACCTGGGCAACATGGTGAAACCCTAGCTCTACAAAAAATACAAAAATTAGCTGGGCATGGTGGCATGAGCCTGTAGTCCCTGCTGGGCTGTGGTGGGAAGATTGCTTGAGCCTAGGAGACCCTGTCTCAACAACAACAACAAAAAAAATTGTTAAGTAAAATTTGTGGGTGGTTTTAGATCTATAATACCTGTAGGGTTCATTGAAGGGTAGTCATGACAACTCTTTAAATAGAAAGAGGATCATTTTATCCCCTCTGTCTTTTCTCTTATAGGCCAAGCTTCATCAAGTCCTTTTATCGTTTTGTTCATAATAAGATTTTCACCATTCTAGGTGCCTTACTACTTTTCTTTAGCAGTAGTTTTCTCTGTCTAGCTTCTGCAAAATCAAGCTGGAAGCACTCTCCCTTAAAAAATTTCTAATAATGCAGTTTAAGGTCTTTTTAGTTCATTCGACAGCCACATCCTACATAGGTTCACACTGAGCATGTGGTCAAGTGACACCTCCTGGTCTATTTCACAAAAATGACTATTTCTTCCACCAACAAAAAAAAGGATCAAATTTAAAGATTTGTCAGAGCATACCAGATGCATTTATATTTAAAACCATTATTGTTAAGGATTATTTATTTCTTAAATCTCTTTTCTTTTTCTTCATATACTTTAAGTGAACAGGATATATTTCTTGAAATCTAAAGGCATGAAAAAAGTCCTTTCAGTTTGTTTTGTTATATCGCATGCATCTAAAATTGATGTTCTCTGAAGGGTTCATGATGAATACTTGTTCAAATAAATAGTGAAAGTCCTAGTTAGATGTTAGCCCCATAATAGAAATGGTCCTTACCAATAATCAAGCCCCTATAATAGATTCATACTCTTTTAGAGAAGACCACATTTGCTGCCTCATTTCCAGAGGGGGCTTGTGAGAGAACCAGTGCCTAAAGTTATAGCTGTCAGACTCTGGAGTCTCAGCAAGGGATGCTGGCTTGGAGAACCAGCTTTCCAAAGGGTCAAGGAAGCAGAAACTGATTTCTCACATGCCATTACGCAATTTAACTAACATAACAAATGCCAAATAATTGCTGGCACTAATGGGTAGGTGGATGTTTACTTTGTGTTGTTACCATGGATTCCCTTAACATTGATGGGCCTGCTGTGATTGAAATGCTGGAAATTTAAGGAAATAGTAATGATATGATTAGCTTGACTTAATAATTTGAACAGGATTTATTTACCCAAAAGATGATTAAAGCTATATTATACTCAACTTGCTTTGATTTAATATATTATCCTATTCTGTGGGAATTGTTTCAGTATTACATAATTCCATTTAATACAAGGAGACATGTATATATTTTATGTATAAAGCTTATTGAGCTATTAATTTTATTGACTTATACATAAAGTTTATAGAGCTCTTAATGTATGTCAGGAACTGGAATAAGCATTTCACATGCATTATCTCATTTAATCTTCACAAGACATATTTATCCCCATTTTATAGTTAAAAAACTGAGATAGAAGTTAACATGACAATGATTCCACATCTGGTAAGACCCAGAATTTCAACTCCATTTGGCACCAGAGCCTATGTTTCAGCCCTTATATGTGGTTCTGTGATCTTCTGACAAGTTCTTCCTGCCCCCTGCACAAATAAAACAGTTCACTGAGACCGTGGTATTGCAGTAAAGAAAGAGTTTAATTAATGTGAGGCTAGCCACATGCAAGACAACAGAGTTATTACTGAAATCTCAGATATTCAGCTAGTCTCTCCAAAGGCTTGGAGGTTAGGGTTTTTCAAGGATAGTTTGGTGTGCAGTGGAGTAGGGAATGCGGAATGTTGATTGGTTGGGAATGAAATCATAGGGATGTGGAAAATGGTCCTCATACACTGCGCCAGCCTCTGGGTCAGGGCCATAGACAGATTGAATCACAAGTTGTAGGTCCAGGTAGAATCAGTCAGTTGCTAGAAATGTAAAAGTCTGAAAAAACATCTCAAAAGGTCAATTTTAGGCTCTGCAATGGTGATGTTATCTACAGGAGTAGTGGGGAAGTTACAAATCTCATGAGCTCTGGAACAATGGCTGGATATCATTTAACTGCAAATGTATCTTAGAAGAATTCGGGCCCGTCTCATAATCCTAACCTTGTGGCCTTTCATTAGTTTTACAAAGGCAGTTTCAGCCCCCAACCAAGGAGTAGGAGCAGTTTAGGGAGGGACTGTTATCATCCTTGCTTCAAAGTTAAACTATAAACTAAATTTTCTCCCATTGTTAGCTTGGCCTACACCCAGGAATGAGTGAAGGCAGCCAGCCTGTGTGGCTAGAAGCAAGATGGAGTCAGCCATGTTAGATTTCTCTCACTGTCATAATCTTTGCAAAGGTAGTGTCAGTCCCCTCACCAGCAGTGTCAGCATTACGTGGACATTGAGAAATGCAAATTCCTGGGCCCCACTACAGGCTGACTGAATAAGAAACGCTGGGAATAGGGCCGAGCAATCTGTTTTAACAAGCCCTATAGGTGATTCTGATCATGCTACGTAAAGTTAGAGATCATGGCCTTCCACTGTTCCCTTCTCAGGCATGGTGTCCAGCTAGCTTTCCTAAGCTACATCTGCCCAGACAGCCGCAGCTGATTTCTGGCTTTCACTTCCCATCCCCCGCAGCCCCTCCTTTAACCATGTTCCTGTCTTTAAAGAATCCAGCCATACAAGAAATGTTATTTATGTTTATTCAAAGAACAAACTATGTGCTGGGTTTCTTGAACAAGCACTTTATCTAGTCATTATCTGATGAAAGTTATGAACTTCCTGCCCAGAGAAGTGCACATTATGTATGTCCATGTAGACTGTGTTCATCACGTTTGCCTGGAGCCAATCCATTGAAAGTCCGTAGATGGCCAGGTGAAGACTCTCAGGCAGTGACTGCAAAGAATGCCAAGATTATACCCAAGACCCATAAATGCCCCTCACACAATAATAAGCAGCCCATCTCTGTTCATTAGCATTTTTCTTGAAAACAGTCTTGCCTGTGACAATTATCTATGTGTGAACTTAAGCGAGACTACCCTTTTCTGAGCCCCATTTTTTTCTCTGTAAAGTAGGAGTAATAATACCAACCTTGCAAGATTGTGGAAAGTTTAGCAATAATAAATGTAAAGTTCCTAGCATTATAGTATGCCACTCATTAAATTGTGTGTGTGTATGTTCCTTATCATTTGGAAAATACAGAAAATTACAAAGAAAATAAATGATAACCCATAAATAAAATAAATGATAACTCAGAGATAACCACAATTGCTTCTTATTTTAAAAAAAAAAAAATTGGAACATGTGCAGTTTGCTAGCCCCTAAACAGTTCTTTGTTAACCTTCTCAGAAAGAAATTATCTCCAATGAACAATTTAGTATAATACATGAATAAGACTTAGCTCCTGCTTGCCTATACCCAACTAGATATTTTTTGCCCCATAATAGTGGCAAGGGATAAGCATATTTTTAGTTTTAATTAGTGCAGATATTTCCAACCCTGTTCTTCAGTCCCAAACCAACCCAATCATATATGAGCTTGGAAAGAAAAAAGGGAGTGAAAGTGAATGGGATTTAAAATGTATCTCATTGTCTTAGTATACTCTAACACTTATAATTCCCCCTCAACTCCTGTGAGACTAGAATCAGCCATCTTTTATCTCTAGCTTATATGGCTTGAGACCTTAAACGCTATTTATTAATATATTAAAGTCTATTATATGTTATTGTCTTACCCTTTTTTTATCCAATTGATCCTATAACATGAAATGTCCCAAAAAGCAGGAGAAAAAAATAATGTCATTAAAGCATTTTTAAACAATGAAATATTGCCCTTTTTTCTAATCATATCTCACATGTTTGATTCTTCATTGTTGTTTAGAACAGGCATTCCCAAATAGTCCAACTGCAAGCCCAAACTAGACAAGCATGGGAAGTCAAGGGCAGACAATTCTTACGTTCAGGTTTCTGCTGCCAGTATCACCACCACTCAGTCTTTGTGTTTATGACTCCTTATCTCTAAGTGTGAAAGGGTAGGATCCTTTTTTCTTCCTTTTTGTCCATTATCTAAGTCTGTATAAAATTAACAAACCTACCTAGTAACTCTTTGTTGACTGAATATTATTATCTATTAGCTTCAAATAATCATAACAATTCAAATAATGTATTTCCTCCCTATTTCAGACATTGTTATACATACTTCAGTAATTGTTAGTTTGAGGGAAATCCAGGGATGAGATGAAAAACAGCAGATAGAGAGTCCTAGATTGTTCTCTTTTTGTAATACTTAAAGTGTTCTTTATACTTCTTATAACCAGTAGAGATAAGACAGACTTTTAGCCCAGGTGTGGTGGCTCACGCCTGTAATCCCAGCACTTTGGGAGGCAGAGGCGGGCAGATCACGAGGTCAGGAGATCTAGATCATCCTGGCCAACATGATGAAACTCTGTCTCTACTAAAATATAAAAAATTAGCCAGGTGTGGTGGCACATGCCTGTAGTCCCAGCTACTCGAGAGGCTGAGTCAGGAGAATCGCTTGAACCCAGGAGGCAGAGGTTGCAGTGAGGCAAGATCGCACCACTGCACTCCAGCCTGGTGACAGAGTGAGACCCCGTCTCAAAAAAAAAAAAAAACAAAAAAACCTCTAATTATCATAATAAAAGCAAAGTGTCAGATTTACATGTAGATTGGTTTAGATTCCATTCATCCTTTTTTTCTTTTGCTTTCTAGAATTCTTTGTGTCTTATTGAAGAAAACAGTAAATTCATCCTACCCATTTCAATTCATAAGTCAAATTCTACTAATCCTAATGTCATTACAATGAAAATCACACTATTTTTATTATCTAAATCCCAGACAACAATACATTTATTTCAGGTACTTTTTAATATAATAGATTGTGCCAAAACAAATTTTAAAAACACGTTCATTTTAAGATTTCACCTACATCTTTAATCTTGAATACTGTGTAGAATAAAAAACAAATATCAGATAGGTTTTAATGGAAATACATTATAAGCTGATGGTATATGAGCTGTGAAAATAAATATGACATTTCTCTATATAATCTGTTTACTTGCCCTTGGACTTAATCCTAATAATTAAACATATATTAAGAACAGTATATAATGAAAAATAAGATAACTGTAGAGAAGTCAACTTCCAGAAGTTTTTGGCAAGTTTTCTAAATTGGTAGATTTGTGTCATCCAGCCTGTCTTATCCTGGATGTGCTAATGAGCAGTCAAAGCCAATACATGAAGAAAAGGAAGGAAGAGGAGAAATATCCGAGCATATTTATAGGCAATTCATAGCTCAATGACTAGACTCTGAGTATCTAAGAATTGATTTTATAAAATAACATATTTTAAGAATGAGAACTTTCTCAAGTTATTTTACTCCCAGAACAAAGACTATAATCTTACTATATTTTTAGGACTCTCGTCTAGGGCAGGCTTTTGATATAAATAAATGATGCATTAACATTATATGAAGACAGAAGTGTATGTGCCAGCAGAAAACTAAATGGGGAGAATTGTATGTTTATACAATACAACTCCAAGGTCAGTTCACTAACTCCTTGCTGAACATCACAGCTCAGATTTTTTTTTTCTTCTTTTGATACATGTTCCTTTTTCTGTTAGTGGATATCCCTTTAGCAAACATTCCATAAATCTGAGTCTAGTGAGATAATTTTTTATTAACTCTCCCTTTACCTATTTCTGTGCAGTTTTGTAAATATCTAATAAGCAGTTGCATGAAACAATCTAGTAATCAGAAAACACTGAACCTAAAACTAAAAAAAAAATTAGAAAATAATCAACTAAGAGACTAGATGGCAATTGAATTTTCAGTCAATAAATATTGTTGATTAACCGAACACTGTTCCTTAAGAGCATTGCTGTTAATTGTCTCTAGATGTGTTATTTAGATCCTTTGGAGACTGCAGCAATGGTGAAATAAATATTTTCTGATGGAAATTGCTCTGGATCACATTTTTGAGTGGAAATTAAATTTACTTACCTACTTAAAAATTGCCAGTGAAAAAAGTATTTATAAGTATTAAGACATAATTGCTTTACTCTTTTTTGTTTAACTGTATAATAGAGTACCTAGTTTGAAGTCTAGAAGGTAAGGGAATTTTTTAGAAGAATGCATTTCACAGTAAAGTTATTTTTTGCTAATGTTTTCCTCTCCATGCAGTTACTCAGTACGTATGTTGTTGACTATCACAGTCACCTAGATTGATGAGGTCTCTATCTTTAACTTCTTATATTGACTTAAACATCCTTTTACATTTTAATGTAATATAATTTTACATTTTTAAAACTATTAGATTATTGATGTTTTAGAAATCCCACAGTGACAATAAACAGTGTAGTAAAAATCACCCTTTGCAAAACCTTGGTTATTATTTTACTTTCTGTTTTGCAAATAGCAAATCTACCCAAAGTGGTATAATATTTTTCTGTGATGAAATATTAACTTACACAGGCTAAAGGAAGCAGCGAATAGAATTGTTATCAATTTAGTATCACTTTAATTCAGCCCCATAAGTTGCTACTCTTTATCAATAAATAAGATTTTGTCTAACTAGAGTCTATCACAATTAGTTAAGTGTACTTTTTTTGTTAGATAACCCCCCAAAGTCTTTACCATAAGCCAATACGGGCCTGTTGATTGGAGATATTCAGGATTCAGTCCTGGTGCCCGTGTTAGATTCCATTCTGCATTTTTCATTATTTCCTGGGTGACAGAATTAAAGGCATACTGATTAAGTTTGGAGTTTACACTAAGCTAACGGGAGTTACAAACACTTGGAACGCTAGAACTAGAATTCAAAATGATCTTAATAAATTATATAAATCACATTTCGAAATTGTGGAACAAATTCAAGGTTATATTCTGAGAGAGACAGCAAACTATACTGTCAGCAGAGGGAGGAAGATTTTCTGAGCACAGGTATGACAGTTAGCAGAGTGGTGTACACTCTAAAAAAGGGGTGTCCAATCTTTTGGCTTCCCCGAACCACAGTGGAAGAAGAAGAATTGTCTTGGGCCACACATAAAATACACTAACCCTGACTGATAACTGATGAGCTAAAAAAAAATTGCAAAAAAAAAAAAAATCATGTTTAATTAAGAGAGCTTATAAATTTGTATTAGGCCACATTCAAAGCCATCCTAGACTGCATGTTGTCCACAGGCCACAGGTTGGACAAACTTACTCTAAAACAAGACTGAAAAGGCTAACTTTGCTCTGCATAAGGCACGTTTAGCTCCTCTGTGGCCAGAACTGCAGAAAATTAAAATGAAGTACACCCTGAACAGGCTCCATTTCCTGAAGCCCTAGTTCAGTGAGCTGGTGAGGGCAGACCCAGAGAGTGTTGCATGCATTGAGGGCACATTTGAACGTTGTCCATAGAGAGAGTGTGGGTGCCAGGCCCTCTTCAAACACCACCCATTCAGGGAGTGCATGAGGACTAACAGGGATGGAGATGGGTGAGAGGTTGTTGGCTATTAGCAAAGCATGCTATAAAGCTCATATGATACTGGGATTTAGGGAATTAGGAAATAATTCTTTGTTATATTTGGCATTGTATAAGCTTTTATTAAACTATTTTGACAACTTTGAGTTTCCATATTTTAAAATTAAGTGTGAAAATTGGGAAAGATCTATAAAAAATAAAGTGACAAATGCTTATGGGATGTAAAATAGATTATATGGGAAAAGATTAAAGGAGTTTTGTTGCTTAGCCAGGAAAATAGAAAGCTAAGAGATGACTTAATAACTGTCTTATAGTATACTTGTCATAAGAATGCTTATAAGAATAAGAATAACATATAAAAATAAGAATGCTGACCAGTTCTCCATCCCATAGAAGAAAGAACAAGAAAAAATTAGTTTAAAGTAGCAAGGGGAAGCTTGATCTTACATTGGAAGAAACTTCTTGATTGTAAAATATTATTAAACCTGTCTAAGGCTACCAAGGAACATATTATAGTCTTTGAAGATGTTTAAAATGGAATGAACACCTACCTAGTTGGGAGACTTAAGAGTTGACTGGATGGTAGAAACGAGCCAGACAACCTCTTGAGGAATCTTACAGTTCTATCCTTGTTATAAAATATGAGTCATCTTCCTTTCTTATCTACCTAAAAAGATACATTTACACCATTTATATTAAGACTTTATTTGACAATTTCAAGATACAAGTTTGCTTACTGTTTGCCTCTCTCTAAATAAGTACACTTTTTGTTTTCTCTTTTCTTTTCTTTCATTTATTCAGCAAGTATCTGTTGAGTGCCTGCTCTGTGCAAAGCACTGTGTACAGGGCTGTGAGTCATACAAAGAACTGGACATTCCTTTATTCTTCCTTCACACACATTTGCTGGGCACCTCCGCTCTGCGAACACTGTGCTACATGCTCAGAATTCAAATACATGTGCAGAGAGGGCTCTCAAGAGCTCACAATCTAGTGAATGAGTATAATAAGTACACAGAATTGCAATGCAGTGTGATGAGGCCTTTGCCAAAGGTATGAGCAGGAACTTAGAAACACATGGGATACAGTGGAGACACCTAATACAGAATTGGGGTGAGGAGTTAAAGGTTTGCTGGAGGAGATGACATGTGCGCTGAATTGGGGTGGGGTGGGAAGGGAGCCCAGTATACTCTAAAATGCCAATAATCACGTGAATTTTTTGTTCCTACCTAATAGGATATATACTAGCAGTAGACATGAACACGTTTGTTTCACTTTATCAACTAAAATGTTAGTGATTCTGTCCTCTGCCCTTTGTTTGCTCTTTAATAAAACAATGAAACCTGATTTACGGTCAGTTCCATTATAAAGTGACAAAATCATCACACCATGCACCAAATTGTAGCTTATGAGAAAACAGAATCAGGGGCAAACACTCAAAAACTTTATCAGGAACACACAAAATTTTTAAAGGATGGGGACCTCATAAAAAATAGCTAGTTTTACATGTATTAAGTGGTTAAGAAATACATACTGATACTATAGAACTCCATATATACTACAATCAATGTGGCAGTGCACCTTGAAAAATACCTTAAGTTGACATGTGGAAGTTGGCCTCAGAAGGTTATGGTGACGTGGTGGAAGTAGAACTATCTGAAATCCCATGTAAAGATGTACCAGCAGATGTGGAGGGGTGCGGCTCATAGATAACGGGAGGTGGAATGAGATAGCTGGTAGAAGTTTAAGATGTGTGCTTGTGTGTGCTTTGTGAATTTCACCTCTCTAGCCCAGTTCAGCCTGGTGAAGTTTTCCGTGTTGAACTGGTGTTTTCCACAAAGAAACAGTAAGCAAATATAATTTGCATTACGCTCAAATTGTTCCCTCATGTATCAATCCTTTTGGAATAAATTTGTGACTTCAAAACACGTTTTGTAGAAGAACTGACAGTACATTGCTGCAAATTAAGTTTATAATTTTTTACCTCACTTCTGAAATTTCTAGCATACTGTGTCTAGATTCTGTCAGGCATATCATAATTTTACATAAATCCAGTTTTCTACTTAAACTAACGCTCGCATAAGCAACTTCCATTTCTTCCAGAAAAACATTTTTCTCTGGGCTTTTCTAACACGGGGAGCAGCTGCAGGGAACTTGGCAAAACAGGTGAAGGCTGTGGAAGCGCAGGTAGTTTTTCTTGCAGTGGGAGCCTCCAGACCTGCAGCAATCATTGGGGAGGTGTGGTAACAAGGGCAGCAGGCCTTTTTCCACTCTGGCAAGATACATGGCCAAAGTTTCAGAGGAAAAATCACAGGAGAGTGGGACTTGGGCCATGGATCAGCGTCTACTACCAGGCATGGAGAGAGAGCCATGCATGCAGGAGCAAAGTGTTGCCTTCTGGTAGAGTTGATAGGTCTAAAGAACAGGCCTTTTCTTTCTGCTCTTATTTTTGGCTTTGGTCATAGATTCTGGCCTAAGGGATAGAAGAAAACCCCACTAGAGGGAATTAAAGTTAAGGGCAGAAGAGGGAAGAGGTAGCAGCTGTGGGGTTGGGTAGTGTCCCTCACTGGGCACCTGTCCTGTTTCTGAAATATTTTTCCCACAGAAAATATAAAAGGGATGTTTCGCTATATATGCGATGTGGTGGTCATTTTTTTCCTCTAATTTAATTGTTTCTGCAAGTAGTGCAGTTCTCAGTTATATCATCTAAGGTAGGAGAGAAGAGAGTTTTAAACTTGGGTTGGGTAACAAAGAGAACCATCACAGGTCCTCTTGTTCATGCTGAGCCCTAGAGTCTCCAGCCCAGAAAGGGAGTGGAAAGTTCTATCTGCCCAACTCCCAGATTAAACAGCCATTACATAAAAAATGGGGAGCTGAAGGGTTAACACACACCATATGATACAATCCTTACATAGCCTGAAGCAAACATTCAGCTGACAAAAATGTTATTGTATGTTCTCTTTTGAAAGCCTTAAGATATGCTTGGGTTAATTAGATTTCCAAATATGCAAATATGCCCTAGTGAGATTTTTCTGAAATGCACCATTTTAAAATTATGTAGCATGGCATTAGTGTTCAAAATACTGAATTGTAAGACGATGCCTGAATAGCTTACAAACATATCATATAAATTCATAATTGATCAAACCCATTTATTCCCCACTGTCCACATTATACTGTTCAAATTGGGTTAGAAAGTTTTATGGAAATTAGGTTCTCTAGCATGCTTTAGGGGAAGATCAAGGAGTAGTTTAAATTACAGACGTAGTTCTTCAAAAATGCCAATTCGCTTGTCTAATATCAGTGTTTCCAGTGTGTTCAGTTAAGGGAACATGAGGCTTCTACAGTCCTGAGACTGTGAGTCACCTGAAGGAAATTAGAAGAACACAAACTTTGAACTTAAGGGGAAAAAATATTTTAACAAGAGCATCTGAATTGACTTAACTTTGTTCACCTGCTTGTGCCAGGGAATAATGTTGGGATTTCAACTTCTATTTTTTTTCTGAAATATGGAGAAAAATATCTTTATTTGGGTGTTCTATATAAATGGGTTTCAGGTTAATTGAAATGTTTAGGCTGTGTCTATTAAATAATAATGAGTCATTTTTTCTGGAAACTTTTCTAAAATGCCTTACATTTTTCAGTGATTTGTTAAAGAGTGTATACTAAAGTGTACTAATCATAAACCAAAAATTTCTCTGTGAGTCAAATGTGCCATGTCCACAGTACCCCATGCAGTGTGGAAAGCTATTTATCCATGCTTTCAATGACCTAGACCACGGTATTGACAGCCTTTGCTGCAAAAGGTCGGATAGTAAATGTTTTAAGTTTTCCGGGCCACCTAGTCTCTGTTGCTGCCACTCCACTGTGTCATTGCACTGTATCATTCATACATTGTTTATGGGAAGGCAGCCATAAACAATGTATGAATGATGAACATGGCTGATTTCCAGTAAAACTTTGTCATCAAACAGGCAGTAGGTTGAATTTGGCCTGTAGGCTGTGGTTTGACAACCTTTAAGTTATGCTTGGGTAATTTGGGGGAGTTCTTTCTTTCTTGTTTTTTTTTTGGGGGGGTCATCATGGCCATTTTTGATGTTTTAGTGTTCTTGTATTCCTACTTTTAGCAATGTATCACTCCTTTCTGTTTACTTACTTTGATGTGCTTTAGACTACAAGGAAAAAAACTAGCTTATCAGAATTGTTTCTAAAATAAGAGCCACTAGACTCCAAGCAAGGTTCATAAGGCTTTCCTATAAGGAAAGCACAGAGTGCATTTGATATGGCATTCCTTCTCAGTGCTTATTCAGAGGCAATTTTTATTTATTTTTGGATTCTTCACCTAATTGTTGGCATGTAAACTAAGTTTTATGTTAAAAGAATTTTGTTATGATTCATTAGGTTTTTGTAATGATTCATCATATTCACTTAAAAGTAAGAACAAAATTTTCAACTACATTTTCATGGACATAGTTTAGTGTTTCTCATCCCATGTTTTCCATATTTATGAATGGTTTAGCAAGAGTAACAGATGCGTCTACTCTAAGAGAAGAGACTAAATTGCCTTTTACAAATGAGAAGAAATTGCCCTGCCCTCACCATGATCACTGCACTAGTATATTTTATGCTTACATCTAGGTTTACTTTATATGCAT
Organism: Theropithecus gelada; assembly: GCF_003255815.1. Taxonomy (NCBI): domain Eukaryota; kingdom Metazoa; phylum Chordata; class Mammalia; order Primates; family Cercopithecidae; genus Theropithecus; species Theropithecus gelada. Next base: position 103,790,507 of record NC_037673.1, on the reverse strand, counting down.
AAGTAAACTTTGTTTTTTGAATTTTCAGGAACTCTTTAATCTGCTCACATAGCTTAGTTGTTGAAAGCACTAGATCTGTGTTCAAATCCTAGCTCTATCACTTATAGCTGTGTCATATTAGACAAGTTACATAACTTTTCTGAAAAAAAAAAAAAGCTCTTCCATCTATAAAATAGAGACTCTAAGGATACCCACCTGAGAGCATTGTTTTCTGTTTCTTTGATGCTGTTGTCCTTGTTACTCTTTTCCTCCTCCTTTCTGTCAGTGACACTCACATCAAGTCTAGTTTTAAAACTTAACACGTAATCAAAACATCACATTTATACCTTTAAATATGTACTGTTTTGTCAGTTATACCTTAGTATAACTGGAGCAGCTTTTTTAAGCTCAAAAAATAAAACTTAATGTGCTATTTGTAATACCACCCTATTAAAGCCAGTTTATCATTGAAGCAGATAATACCTAACATTAGGTAAAATTATTTGTCCCACCTTAAAATAGGTGGCCACATGATACGTGGAATATAGGAAGTTAGTATTTGTAACATAAAAAGCTGCATCCAATTACAGATAATTTTTTTATCCTTTTTGCCATTACATCATTAAATATATAAGCTATAATTTACATCTAATTTGGGATGCATGCTAGGTAAAATATTGAAAATGTTGTTTTAAACGGGTCCTAAAATACAGACTGCCAGCTCTAGGAGAAGGACCTATAAACTTAGTTGTCAGCATTGGTCAAGTTCTTCCATGCCTGCACATCTAAGAAGTTCTAGAGATTTGATTCTGATTTTCGATTTCCTACTTACTGTCACCACAAGAATTAGGTATATCTAGCTTCCTACTGAGCAACTGTCCAACAGTTAGTGTTATAATATTTACAGAAACATCATTCTCAATCTCTTTGGTACACACAATTTAAAACAGTGTACAAGAAAAAGAAAAAAACTGAGATCCTAACTCACAAGAACTCCAATAATAATATGAATAATGTAGTTGATGGAAGGTACCCTGGGTAGATAATTAAGCAAATTGGGTTTTAAACTTGTCATGCCACTGATTCACATTGATAGCCAGATCAAGTTACTTAATCATTCCAGGCAAGAGTTGTCCCATCTTTAAAAGAGAAGATGGTACTTTGGTTTTAGGATGACGGAATAAAGATACTTCCATATTCGTCTCTGGAAAAATTACCCAAAACAAGGAAAAAATAAACACATAGTTCAATTGTTAGTAAAGTAGATCATTGAACTCCTAAAACACAACCTGTGAAGCAGGAAAGCAGATGGAAGAATAAAAAATGTTCAGAATGATGGGAGAGTTTTGGAACTAGATGTGGTGATAGTTGTACAATAAGGTAAGTGTAACTGATGCCACTGAATTGTGCACTTAAAAACAGTTAATGTGCCCAATTTTGTTGTATATATGTTACCACGAAAATTTTGTAAAGGAATGATAAGGATTTAGTAGAGAGACGTGAGGTCAAACAAAAATGCTTCCAGGTTGAGAGTACCAAAAAGCAGCTACCCAGTTTACCTCCCAGAAAGATCTGAGAAATTGGGAGCCAGGTAGTGAAGTTGTGAGTAGTGGAAACAGGGATTGCTTGAAAGTGTGCATAAGTTCCAACCGGATCTCCTGATCTCGCCTTCCTCGAAACATTCTCTATCACTGGACAAATGACCACACCACTTCCATGCTGTCAGGAAATGATGCTCTTGGAAGATTGAATTAGAGAGCCTCAGGGCTTGGAGACCTCAGGGACTGAAGAGGATGAGATCAGACTGAAAACAAGGGTGACAGTCTGGTACTAAATGTAATATCCCAGCCCTTTCCCCTGAGTAACTCCAAAATACAGATAGTCAGGGCTTGTCCCTTTGAACCATTTCTGATTTAAAAATACGGAGATGAAGAGTCAAAGCAATGGCTCACAAGAGTTGAAAGTAGTTGTGTCTGGAGAGGAGGAGGGGAAGGGATAGGGCAAATACCCCAAAGTTTTCAACAGACTTTTTATTATTGTTTGATTTTTATGCCTGTAATACTTTGGTTTTAAAATGATTAAAATAAATTTACAAGGCATAAAATCAGGGAAAATTTCTAAGAACCCATTCTGCCTTTTGTTTGTTTTAGTCAGATTCAATCATATTGTCTTTTATAGAAAAAAACTGTTACTAGACTCTTGATTTTTTTTTCCCTAAGGGGAAAAATATCACCAAAATAGCTATTTCTAAGAAGTGCTAATTGGTGTCATCATATTTTATGTGGAATGCATATTTGTATTGGGAACATTTTTTTCCCTCCAGTAATTATATATCTGTACACTAGACTATGTCTATTTCAAGATCCCTAAATTGGTCCTAATTCAGAGTGTCTAACATTATAACCTCGACTGGCTATAGCTCCATGTATAATTTTTGCTATGAAGAAAGCATTTGCTAAATAATGGAACAGGGTATGTTTAAAAACATATTTGAGGGAGAAACAGTCTATCTAACATCCAGCTGCTTTGCATTTGCATAGAAACTGTGTGCTAATTTCAAAGGATCTTATCTATACCTTGGAGAAGGTCTGGGATTTTCTATTTTACAGCATCTTATTTCCATATAGAGATATCTCATCAGCCTACTCACTCATTGACCTCTATTTTAATTCATTTTTATAAACCTAAACAATGAGTTGATTTAACAGACATTGTTATAATAGATATTTTTCAGGAGAATTCTGCAATTGATTTATGCAGTTCTTTATGTTTGATCCCATGAAAAGACCATTTTCATCTTTTGTTTTTATTTTCCAAACATACAAGCGTTGTTAAACCTCTTTAGAAACTGCTTTTGAATAGTCATTCTTTGTGTAGAAAAACTACAGTATATTCCTTAAGTGAAATTCAATCAACTACTTTTATGGTAACTGGGCTTAAAAGACATCAATGAAAATACCCACACAAGCTCTTAAGATCAAGGCATTTGTTTCAGCTGACTTTAGTATGTACTTATCCATTGTGCATCAAATGATGAGCAAAATAGCCAGATTTCTAATAAGCAAGTACAATATAGACAAAAGAGAACACTGATTTAGGGTCCTAGTGTCAAATGCGGTAAAACACTCTGTTTATAGCAGGTCGGGCCTGGGTTTACAATTAGCACTAATTACTGAGAAAAAAATCAAAACCTCAGCTTTAAGGAAGGACACTTTTCACTGCAAGATCAAAGCCAGTCTCTGCAGAATAGGGAAGCCTCTACCACTTAATTGCACTGAAGTGCTAATTGGATTGTAAGGTACTTTCATGAGTTTCCCCAATTAGCCAGCCATCCCTGACAAAATCCAAAAAGAAGAGATTATGAGTTCTTAGAGCTTTTGTGTATGTGGTTGTGATTTGTATACCTGAGTGAATGTAGCCTTGCCTTCTTTTTATGTAAATTGAGGTCTTTGGGGTCTCAGTTATTAGCTTGTTATAAATAGCCTTGAAGGTAAAGCTATCCATTGTATATAATGTCTTCACTGTGTACTAATGATAATGGGACAAAATTTAATGGGGACTATCAGTTCTATTAAGATTCTTAATTTAAAGTATGAGAATTGGGTACAGCTTCTTGGCTCAGGATTTTTATCTTGTGTAGTTATGATCCATTTGGATATTTGTGTTACATTTGATATTTGTATTACATTTTATTACTCTTCGTTTCGGGTAATTTTTTGAAAGGAACAGATAATCAGTAATTTCATAATGTTTATTCTCTAAATAATAAGTTTTATCCCTGAGAATAATTGATGGCTCTAATTGTGCTTTGCCTATATGCTGCATCCCCTGTGATTTTTATTGTTGTTGTTTGATCATATGAGGCAGCGGCAATTCTGCCAGTTCACCACATGAAAGCTCATATGACAAAGTGATCTCTTTGGGCAAAATTATCCATTTGGATAAAGAAAATGGGAACCTTTGGTTGATGCCAGGTCTTCACTACACAAAGTGAAGTAAAAAGTTGCCAGCTGTGCAGTGAATTCACCTGTCTGTACTAGAGTGGAACCATAATAAATCTTATAAAGCTCCCACTGACATAAAAACTATGCTACTTTATTCACATTTCTCAAACTTTGTTTGGACATTTGCCTAAGTGATAAATGTGTTAGGTCTCCATTGTACTGGTAAAGCAAGACAAACTTAAGAAATAGTTAAAGGATTTTTAGATGTCCTGAATTATCTGATGATTAACTTCATTAATTAGAAAAAAATCTATTTCCCACAATTTTTAGTTTCTGTTTTGTAAAGCCTAGAATGAGTTTTCAAATAATAAAATTGTTGATTTGTTCCTCTGAAATTTGAGTCAGACATAGAGAAGCAACAAGATTTTCCATGCTCCCAGGGCTAAATGTGCTTTCTGCTCAGTTATTATATTTTATAGTAAATGGAGGTATTATGATAATAGTAATATCCTTTGCATGCAATTCATACTATTAAGTATTTTACATACTTTATCACTAACTCTTACAATAACCCTAAAAAGGTAGTGCTATCCTCATTTTAAAGGAAATAAAACAAGTTTAGAAAAGTTCAGTAGCACAGCCGTTAAGAAACACAGCTTCTAACTAGAGAATCCACCATTAAAACCCATTTTTTCTGACTTCAAAGCTTTTGCTCTTGGCTTCTTAAAATTAGTGGCAAATTAGATCCCTCCCCTCATGTTTAGTCTTAGCACCTTCCTGTACATTTCTTTTATAGGACTTACTATAATTATGTATAGTATACACATACACACACACACGAGTTTTGTTTAATTTCTCATTTCCCATTTTGGGAGCAGGGGACTATGTCTGTCTTATTCATCAGTGCTAACAACAGTACCTGACACACAATAGGCCCTCAATGTATGGGTGGATGGGCATGCCAGTATCAGAGCCGTGGGCTTTTAATGCCTAGGCTAATCCCTTAAATATTCTCTCTGGTAAAGTTCTTCAGTTTTAAAATATGTGTACTTTAGTAAAAGATCAGGACACCAGAATCTTAGAAATAATAAAAAGAAAATATCTTTGATCTTTGATAGTATGAGATTAGCACTTCCAAGTATTTTAAGTGTTGGTTTTTTTCCTCCACTGGGAACATAAAACTTCCAGTTTCAAATGAAAATGTTTCCTAATGGAGGATGGGTTTTGTACCATGAAATTACTCGTCTAACTTTTAAAAATTAGATTCGAGTGGTGTGCATTGTATAAAATAACTGTCTTCTCTATCAAACCTTATACTTTTGCCAAATTTGGGCACATCTACAAAGACTTCTATATAGATCATGAAATAACTGAAGTCATTAAAATAAATGTATCAAGCAATATAAAGTTATCGATATCTACTTCTCTATTCTAATTTATGAAATTATAATTAGCTTATAAACATGTCTCCTTCAAAATAAAATCAAATTTGTTCATTAAAAAAAAATTTAACACTTGCCCTGCTATTTAATTCCAGAGAAACTAGCTCATAGATAACTTTTAAAATGCATTTAATAATGTAATAAACTATCAATTTAAAAATTTCCCTTGGCATGCAGGATAGTAGCAATAACATCCATGTATGTTTTTCTAATTTTGTATGTAAATGGTATTTTCTATCCCAGTAATATGTATTTGTCATCTTTAAAATGAGAAAAATACCAATATCCAAATTACACAATACATGTGTAGCTGGTCTGACACAGAATAGATGGTTAATGATCAGTAGCAATTTATATACTAAAATGTTATGATCACGGTGAAAGCATAGATTGCTAAATGTCATTAATGCTGTTTTACTCTACATAAAAATTCTTATACTACAAATTATAACTATTATGGGTTTAAATAATTTTTAACTGGTGAGATATACATCGCATAAAATTTACCACTTTAACCATTTTTAAGTGTACGGTTCAGTGGCATTGAGTACATTCACAGTGTTGTACAACCATCACCACTATCTCCAGAACTTTTTCATCATCTGAAAGAGAAATTGTGTAGATATTTTATTTTTAATCTTAAAATGATTCTTCCTTTTAAAGAATTATACAATAGAAGTATATTTAACAGATCTATAGTGAAGATAATTTCGTGCTCACATTTGTTATTCCAAAGGCATTTCACTGTCTGATGGGTCACATTTACAATTAGTTTCTTATTGTAAATGTAAATAAAAGTATCATTTTTAAAATGTTGATCTTTTCTTCTTCAAACCCCAAGGGCCTGTCTCCTAGCCTGTGTTCCCTCCCACCTGTCTGCACAGATATAGACCCTATCCCATGATCATATGAAATAAAAAGTTTAGCTGAGAAACCCATGCAACCATGAGATAGGCTGTCTCACATTGAAATGCAAGCATTCTTGAATCAGGTGTCTTTTAACAAACATAATATATATCAGGAAATACATTTCATGATTTTATGTTCCATTTTATCCAAATCATACCAGGTTTTGACTCATTTTGTTTTAATCATGAGTTTGAATAATTTGTAACTACTTCCCCTGTTCTTGCCCCTTGCCCCACTCTTACTGCTTACTCCCACTCTCCACCCCTATCACATTGGCTAATCAGACGTTGCCTGGCCAGACTTGGTGGCTCACACCTGTAATCCCAGCACTTTGGCAGTCAAGGCAGGCAAATGACTTGAGCCTAGGAGTTAGAGACCAGCCTGAGCAACATGGCAAAACCCTGTCTCTACCAAAAGAATTTACAAAAATTAGCTGGGCATGGTGGTATGTGCCTGTAGTCCCACCTACTTGGGAGGCTGAGGTGGGAGAATTGCTTGAGCCTGGGAGGTCAAGGCTGCAGTGAGCCAAGATTGCACCAGTGCACTCTAGCCTGGGCAACACAGGAAGACCCTGTCTCAAAAAAAAAGGAAAAGGAAAAAAAAAAGCAGCTGACAACACCTGAAGTTCCCATGTCTGTGCTTCTTGCATGTGTTGCTTATTCTACCTGAAGTGTCCCTCTCCAACCTGGACCCCCACTTCTTTCCAGCCAGCCTGTTCTCCCTATCACTTTTTACTCAGCTTAGACTTCATTTTATCAAGGAAAATTTCCCTGGCACCCATCCTACCTGCCTCTCCTCAGTTCCCCAGTAACTTCCTGTGCATACCCTCTGGTAACCTGAGTCACACTGTACTGAGAATATGTACTTATTTGTCCTTCTTTGTCTATAGATTTGGAACTCCCTACAGTTTGGATTGTGACTTACCTGTATCTTGATTTCCCAGCACAGTACCTGGCATGAAGGAAGAGGCAGTCGGTAAATAGTGATTAAATAAATGTTACAGTATTAGCGTTTTTTTCAGCTGTAGTAGAAGTAGTTGTACTCAGACCCAAGAACAATGGATTGCTGGATTTGTATTTTTTATTTATTCAGAAACCTTTTTGAATTACTTTGGGACAACATGGATTAACCTATGGGACATTATATTAAGTGAAATAAACCAGGTACAGAAAGACAAATACTGCATGATCTCATTTATATGTAGAATCTAAAAAAGTTGAACTCCTGAAAGCAGAGGGTAGGCTGGTGATTCCCAGAGGCTGGGAGTGGGAGGGAGCAGAGAGTTGTCCGTCAAAGATACAAGTTCCAGTTAGACAGAAGGAATATGTTTTTGAGGTGTGTTGCACAGCGTGGTGAATATGGTTAGTAATAATGTATGTTTTAGAATGGCACTCATTAAAAAGTCAGGAAACAACAGGTGCTGGAGAGGATGTGGAGAAATAGGAACACTTTTACACTGTTGGTGGGACTGTAAACTAGTTCAAGCACTGTGGAAAACAGTATGGCGATTCCTCAAGGATCTAGAACTAGAAATACCATTTGACCCAGCCATCCCATTACTGGGTATATACCCAAAGGATTATAAATCATGCTGCTATAAAGACACATGCACACGTATGTTTATTGCGGCACTATTCACAATAGCAAAGACTTGGAATCAACCCAAATGTCCATCAGTGACAGACTGGATTAAGAAAATGTGGCACATATACACCATGAAATACTATGCAGCCATAAAAAAGGATGAGTTTGTGTCCTTTGTAGGGACATGGATGCAGCTGGAAACCATCATTCTCAGCAAACTATCGCAAGAGCAGGAAACCAAACACCACATATTCTCACTCATAGGTGGGAATTGAACAATGAGATCACTTGGACTTGGGAAGGGGAACATCACACACCGGGGCCTATTATGGGGAGGGGGGAGGGGGGAGGGGGGATTGGGAGTAATACCTGATGTAAATGACAAGTTGATGGGTGCTGATGAGTTGATGGGTGCAGCACACCAACATGGCACAAATATGCATATGTAACAAACCTGCACGTTGTGCACATGTACCCTAGAACTTAAAGTATAAAAAAAAAGAATTGCTAAGAGAGTACATTTCCACTGTTCTCACCACAAAAATGATATATGAAGTTATTATTCCATAATGTATACATATCTTAAAATATCACATTGTACACCTTAAAAGAGAAAGAGTAGATGAATGAGTAACTATTGCGAGACTTAGTGAGGACAAACTGTGTCCCAGAACCATGGATAAATGAGTAAGCTTTAGTCCACATGAAAAGCAAGGTAACTAAAGGAGCAAAAATAAAAAGGAACTGAGAACCAGTAGGCATCACAGAGTTCTCCAGACTTCTGTCCCTATCATTCCTGTTCTTGATTATTCTGAATATCAGTTTCCACAACAGAGTAAGGCCCTGGGACTTGTGTGTCACGTGGGAAGGAAAGTACATAGATTAATTTTAGTCACTGAGAACAGATCTACTGAAACATCCCCTGAAGTAAGTATGGATTTTATTACAAAGTGCTGAATAAACCTCCCAGAGCTTTTCTTGCCTTTGTGAGACTATGTTAGTTCAACAGATGAGAAAACAGAGTTTCAAAGAAGCAGGGAGCTCAGAGGTTGTTTCTGACCACAACTTCAGCAAACTTCTTTAAGCTCTATTCTGTCTCAATCAAGGCCAGGTTGGAAAAGACCTGAAAACTGTAATGTTTTTAGTAACAAATGTCACACTTAGTCCCCATATTATAAGAACCATTATAACAAAACTTTATACATTGGGGATGTAATAAAAGCCACTCCTGTTAAAATATAAACAAGATGGGGTGGTTAACATGCTTTTCACAGTGTGACCATTGAAGTGTACGAAGCAAATAAACCAGTGAGTTTGATGAGTGAGTGTAAGGGGGCATGAGGTTGATTAGAACCAGGTGAAGGCAGGTGGAGCACATCACAACATATATACAGAAATAAAATATATTTCAATGATAAAGTATTGCCTGTGTGTGTGTGTGTGTGTGTGTTTATATAGCAGCCCTGTATGTTAAATAATGATCATTACTCAAAACACTTTAGTTTTCTGTATTACTAAAAGTAAGTTGAAAATATATAAGGTACTTCTAAATTATTCTTGACTACCCCTCCTTTTACAAAGTACTCCTTGTACCCTGCTAGACTCAGGGCTCTGTGACTGATAATTTCACCCATCAGCATTCCTAAATTAAGGTTAATGGCCAGCCTTGAATGCAGAGGGCCCCCACCTACAAGGAGAACAATTCCATGGCCCAAGCACTCATCAAAAATATCATGGCGTGTGGTGCGTGTAAGAGAAGGCCCTTTGATGTAAGCACCAAGGCTGTTACCATGGAGACCACATGATTCAAGTCACTTCCTGATGCTAACGCACCTGATCTTCAGTTCTTCACTAATTTCCACAGAACCTTGACCATACTTGACATTTTAAACTCTAATATGCCAGAATTTATTTTAAGAAAATGAGTGATCTATATACGATTTAGAACATGATGTAATTTTTCCATTATTTTCTTCTTAGCATTATGACAGGATTATTTTCCATTTAATTTCGAATGTAATTCTTTTAACTTAGATATGTCTGAGAAAGCACAGGCCTGCCTAATATATAAAAAATGGGTCACAGGTATTAGCTGGCAGCCACATTATCTGTGAAAAGACAGGGACTGGAAGAAGAAACTGTTGTTTAGGGGCATGCCAGGAGCACCCATATGCATGTTCATTTGACAGCTCTTGCACCATTCCTTGAAGAAGTGAGGCTGCAGGACAGAGGAGCACATAAGAGCTATCTATAGATTAAACAGCTAAGTCATCTGTGTTTCAGTGCTTTTTAAGGACAAGTTACCCTCTGGCTGGCAAACTATAGAAGGAAAGATAATTTAAGCTTTTCTTTCTTTTCAAAAGTAAGTCGGAAAAAGTATATGAGATGTTGATTCTCAAATTTTGTAGCTGGCTGCAGTGCAAATTACTCTGAGGTCCATATAGTACATGTTTAGTTCTGAGATTAAAGATTTTATATTAGTCCATAAGAGTATTAGAACTGAAAAGACGGAACAGTGATGACCATAAAGGGAAAAGAGATATTTAAACCTATGAAAAAATAAACAAACAGTTTTATATCTTCATGTGCTCTAAACAGCCACCAAAAAAAAAAAAAAAAAACAGAACCTGGGCTATCTTTTCTCCTTTTATTTTTACTCATGATTAATTTTTTTTCAAGCTACTCCGTTTCTGTGTACCAAAGGTGATTCATAATCGTAAGGGAAATAATCATACCGTTCACCTGTATCACATGGCCATTGAACTATTTCAACTTAGACCTTTTCTCTGCCATGTCAACAATTAGCAGTGTATTACTTGGACACTGGACCTCACTCCCTGCACAGAATGCTTGGGCCGCAGACTGCTATTTAAGGATACGTTGCCTGTGTTGATGTCTGCTCCCCACAGAATTCACCAGGTCATCTTAAAACTGCTCTGTGAACATGGAAAATAGAGATTCATTTTTCAACATTTTTGTTTTCTTCCTCGATCCAACTGAATCACTAGGAAGTTTCTACCACAATTATATTTTAAATATGTACAAATTATGGCCTAGGCAGTCAAAGTACAGTTGAAAGTGCTTACTTTTTCTATATGTGTACGTCAGTGTGTGTTTATGCAGTGTTTAAGCATGCAAGCCAATTTAGGTTAAATCTGAGGTGATGTGAGCACAGAACTGTACAGTTATTTTATTTGGAAAAATAGTATGTGCCGCAAATTTAGAAAGCATATGTCACCAATGAGTTAAAATTTGTATGGAGATCTGAAAGATGATGTCAACTTTCTGTTCACCAACATCATTTTTGAGTGTAGTCCTTTTTAAATAATATATTTCTAACTGTGTATTCTAAATAAGAATTAAAGCTTCTCTTCTTGTTGAGTGATTTTTTTTTTTTTAATAATTAGACCTGGAGCCAGTTTTTTCTAACCAATGGGAAAAAATCTTGTTTCCTTTCTCTCCATTCCAGTGTTAGAACTGTTTATTAGTGTGTTACTTCCTGATCACACTAATTGGCTGAGTATAGTGAACAGTCGGTGGAACCAGATGTTGTTTACACCCACTCTTCCTGGGTCTCTGTCCCTATTATCTTCACCTGGATTACTTACAAAGCTGGGGCCCTTTGTCCTGTTAGCTGTATACTTCGGGTATAAGGAATCTTAATCAGTGACACCAAAAGGTTGAGAAACTACAAAAGAAAGAAAGGAATAATCAGGAAGTGACTATATTAATCAAAGCAGTGAAGCCATGTAAATTTAAAACTAAAGGAGTCAACCTCGCAGTACTGAAGGTAGCAAATTACATCCTAATTTTAAATGTGAAATCGATGCTAATTCACTTGCTACCATCTCAGTACTATCAGTGCCTAGGGTTGAGCACTGAGAAAACCCAAACATTTGTCTTTATTTTGTAGCCAGTTCTTTTTGGTGCTTCTCTTAATTTTTTCCTAAGCTGCCCAGTAAGTGTTCTGTTTTCCGCCCACCCCTGAAAATTAATTTTATGAAATCGTAGTAAAAATTTTCAAGATTTCTTGAAATCAGCTTGTCTTGGGGAGTTAGGAGCACACCACCCCAGAGTAGTCAGTTTCTTTGATTGGCTGCTGTTTTGAGGTACATTCTGTGGACCAGCTGCAGAACAAGTTAATTGTCACTGTGGGGACTGAACTAATTATACTATCTTTGAAAGTCTCCTGTGTGTCAGACTCTTAATCCCTAAAACATCTCTATGAGATATTAAAATTTTTACTTTCAGATGAGAAACCTAAACTCAGAGTTTAAGTAACTTGCCCAAAGTTAGATTATAAAGGGAAAAACTAGAGTTGGTGCCTTTGGCTTATCTGACCTCTGATCACTCCCCCTTACACCTTTAGAAAGAAAGCTCCATGTTACCAGCACCATCTTGGATACAAGTGAAGTGGCCAACCAAGTTTTGCTGTAGCAGTGGTTCTGAAACCTCGTGCAAAATAAACACCTTGGAACATAGTAAAATTGCAGGTTCCTTACCATACCCGCAGAGATCTCAGGAATCTGAAGTTTTAACAAGTGCAAGGTAATTCTGAAGCAGGTTTCCATTTTGAGAATCACTTTCTAAAGATATTAATAAAATTATTTCTATTATCTATACATTCATCCATTATGTGTGTATAAATCTAGAAGTTTCCATAATAATTTTTACTTAAAGAAAAAGAAATTGACTTTTACTCCACAATGATTATGTTTTTGATGGTTTTATGACAGCCCCTTTACCATCTAAGATTCCTTCTGTGTCCACTTTCTTCCTCCCAAGAAAGCTGAAGGATTAGTTTTGCTTTCTTCAGATGAATTAGAGGTAATTGATTTTGAGGTAATTGACTTTTTAGAAAGTAATGCTAAAGATGTTTTTATGTTCATGGGATCAGAATTTATTTGAGATTGATATCTATTAGTATTTTGAGGAACCTTTCTTTTGACTCTTTTAACCATAGACATTGATATTAATTAGTAGAAACAACTTATTTTAAGAGATCTTTGAGAGGTGAGCTCTTCTGAAGCCATAAAAGCAGGCTACCTTGAGAATCTCTGTCTCTGAGCATTTGGAGGAAAAATAGGTGTAGCCACACTTTTTTGTTATGAGACAGATTTGTAATTTACAAAATTAGTTTTTCCATAAGCCAGTGCATTTTTCATGGAGAAGGGCTGTTGGTGACACTTACTAAAGTGCTGTAACATTTTGCTAATTTAAAAAAGGTCTGCTTCAGATCGATTGCGACCTTATCAATAGGATGATCTCATTCATCTCCTTTGGAGACTCTTGTCACAGCGCACTGCAATAGCTCTGAGCTGCCTCTACTGTGATTGCAAAATCAACATTAAAGAGGGTTTCAGATCACTTTGTGGTAAAGTGAAGCATCTTTGTGATGTTTCTTAGTTATTGGTTTTTAAAAAGTAATCTTTCTTAGTTTTTTTGTTTCTAAAAAATCTCAAACTTAAGCTACTCATGTTGGACACTGTAATTTTTTTTTTGTTAAGACTAAGAGCTGTTTAGGTGAGAGGAAGAACTATTTTGTGATATGTATTGAATTCATGGTCCTTTGGCCTAGTGCTTACTCCTAATGTTAATTTATTTATAAAAATTATTCTGTTATTTCTTGCAATTTTTTTAAATATCAAGAAATAAAAGGTGATATCCTTTCTAGTTTACTAGTTTTTAGCATTTTCTTTTTCTAAGAAATTGTTTTATAATTAAAACTGATAATTTTATTTCCTTGAAGTTGAGTAAAACTTAAGATAGTCAATTTTCAAAGTGCTTTACATATTCCATACTTAACATCTATGGGGTGTCAGTAAATTAACAAGATTGAATTTCCTGGGTGGCTTTGGAAGTAAATCTCTGGCTTGATGAGCATGTTTAATATCAAAGCAGAAATTGTGCAATCTATAGTTCTTAAACCTAATTTTATAGATAGGAATTTCCTATAACCTTCTTCCATTTCTCTTCTGCTTTTTATATTTATTAATTTTATTCTAACTTCTCTAATATTAATTTACCTCAATTGTCCTTCATTTATAGTCATCTGTGATCAAAACCACTTTCTTTCCATATGCTGTCTTTTCATTCATCTCTCCTTTTAAAATCTGTTTCCTCTCCCGTAGACTCATGAATATGCCATGGTATGTCAACTTCTTGGACTAATTAGGAGGGTAAAAAGAATTCTCTACTTTGGAGATTGTCATTCTCCCTGTGTACCAGTCTGAACAATTAAAATCAGCTGTCTTTGCCTAGAATTGATTTCTTAAAGGAGTGTTTCCTTTTGAGGACCCTTGCACTCTGTAACAGTGCTCCTTCCATGGCCTACAGGCCCACTGACGGTGGGTTCACTGCATGATTCAGCCTACTTTCTGAACTGCTCTTTCCTAATGAGATATCACTGCTTTTAAAGTCATTGCTATTTTAAATTATTTTTATGTAATTCAAATAGGTAAGTGTCAGGAAAAGTATTTATTTAAATGGCCCCATTTTGGTAATGTACATAATACTTGATGGTTATTTTATATCCATTTTATTTTGTGCATAACTTTTCTCACACTTTCTTCTCACTTGGAATTATTATATTAAATAAAATGTTCTTTTAAGAGGAATATGTATTCAGAACTCACTTTCTGTGGTTTTAATATTCAAAACTATCAAAAATATTTGCAAGCATTTTATTCATGTTTTAGATATATGTCAGCCAATAACAAGTTATAAAGAAATGTGATTCAACGCAGTGAGAATTTATTGAGTACCTACTAATCATAAACTTTTCTAGGTCTTATGAGAAATACAAAACAATTTAGAGTTTAGTCATTAGTGAAACAGTAAGATATATGATTAAGTATCGAAATAATTGGTGGATTCAATCAGTGCTCTATGATTTTAAAGGAAAGAGAAATTAACATGAATTAATTACTTTGGAGGGTTTGATTGAAGAGCTGGTATTTGCACTTGTTCTCGAAAAGTGGATATAATTTCAATGTACTCACTATACCAAAGACTTATTGATTATATTTAGAAGGTAAAAAGGAAGGAGTCAAAGACGATCTTACGATTTCATGCAGGGATTACCTAGAGACTGAGACGTCATTGGTGAAGAAAGATGTCATGGGAACTGGCTTGCAAGAGAAGGTGAAGACTTTGCTTTTGGACATTTGAAGTGTGAGGTCTAGTAAGAAGGCAGATATACAAGAGAACAAATGAGATACCAAAGCTAGAAAGGGAAGCAGTATTGTATGATAGAGAGCAGCACATAACTGGAGTTTTTGAGAATTGTGTTCTAGTTCCTTTCCTTACACCAACTAGATGTGTAAATGTAGTCAAGCGACTTCATGGATTCCATCTTCCTTTTGTTTTTAAGTATGAAACAAGAGTCTCGAAATTTCCTTGTACTTTAACATACTGGAAATAAACATTTCAGAGTTCTCCACTCAAAAGCAATAGCTGAATCTACAAAAGCACATCTGACCTGTGAGAGGGGAGGAATATTTGGTGGGAGTAATGGAGGAGGACTGAGCCTTGAGGAACACTGTAGTTTTAAATTTAAATTATATAGATATAGATTTCCCCCTAGTTATTTGCATTGAATATTTATATATTATGCATCAGGAAAGTCAAATTAACTTATTACCTGTTCTAAGAAAAGCTGGACTTCCTTAGTCCAAACCATATTCATGTACACTACGTAGTTTAATCGGAATGTGTGATTATTTCAACTTGCCGTTTATACCATTTGAATAGTTCAAATAGCCTTGCTTTAATCTCTGATTACTTACTCCAGGTCTCCATTTTGGAACCATGCCAATATTTGAAATTGAACCACTGAAAACGTCATTTGGTTATCTGAGCTTTTTGATGGTATATTAAAATAAGACAATCACATTTGTGCATTCAAAATGTAACATACATCAGAGAACCTGTAATTCAAACAGTTCCACAAAGACCTAGCAATACTTTCTTTAAGATTTGACCCTTTAATAAGAAACAATTATATTAAAATACTCATCATTTCTAACCAACTCTGTGACTGAAGTCTACAAATAACAAGTAAAGTTTATCCCTAAAGATGATGCTGAAATAATTTCAGTTATAGTGGAGGCAGATGTAGAAAATTGCCAGCACCTAATACATCCGCTTTAATTTCAAGACTATTAGCAATACAAAAAAATTCAATTTCTATTCTGTCAAAGGAGATAAACCAGAGAAAGACCACTATAGAAGAATACAAAGAGTAAATGTAAAAATATTTGAAAGAGAGGATCCATCAATTATTTATTTTATGTTTCTGCACATAAATTGGCATATATGTGCATACTTGCACAAATGACTAAAGGAGTTTTTTTTAATGCTTGTGTTTTCCTATTGTTGATATTTTGCAAGTGTTAAAGTAGTCAAAATTTTCCAAAATTAATTGAGCTTATATATGGCAATAAATATTCAGATTATCATTTATTCTTATCAGAATTTACTGTTTGGGGACTGCTTTCTTTTAGACAGTTGTGAGAAAAAGCTTTGAAAAGCAAATTAGATTTTCCTTTTTTAAAACTAGTTTTGTACAATTAAAAGTTGTTTGCGCCCATCTCACAGGTGCTGTGCAGATCATTTTTTAATGAGAATTTTTTTATTATACTTTAAGTTCTAGGGTACATGTGCACAATGTGCACGTTTGTTATATATGTATACATGGGCCATGTTGGTGTGCCACACCCACTAATTCGTCATTTACATTAGGTATATCTTCTAATGCTATCCCTCCCCCCCCCCACCCCACAACAGGCCCTGGTGTGTGGTGTTCCCCTTCCTATGTCCAAGTGTTCTCATTGTTCAGTTCCCACCTATGAGTGAGAATATGCGGTGTTTGGTTTTCTCTCGAGATAATTTGCTCAGAATGATGGTTTCCAGGTTCATCCATGTCCCTACAAAGGACATGAACTCATCTTTTTTTATGGCTGCATAGTATTCCATGGTGTATATGTGCCACATTGTCTTAATCCAGTCTATCATTGATGGACATTTGGGTTGGTTCCAAGTCTTTGCTATTGTGAATAGTGCCACAGTAAATATACGTATGCATGTGTCTTTATAGCAGCATGATTTATAATCCTTTGGGTATATACCCAGTAATGGGATGGCTGGGTCATATGGTATTTCTAGTTCTAGATCCTCGAGGAATCGCCACACTGTCTTCCACAATGGTTGAACTAGTTTACAGTCCCACCAACAGTGTAAAAGTGTTCCTATTTCTCCACATCCTCTCCAGCACCTGTTGTTTCCTGACTTTTTAATGATTGCCATTCTAACTGGTGGGAGATGGTATCTCATTGTGGTTTTGATTTGCATTTCTCTGATGGCCAGTGATGCTGAGCATTTTTTCATGTGTCTGTTGGCTGCATGAATGTCTTCTTTTGAGAAGTGTCTGTTCGTATCCTTCACCCACTTTTTGATGGGGTTGATTTTTTCTTATAAATTTGTTTAAGTTCTTTGTAGATTCTGGATATTAGCCCTTTGTCAGATGGGTAGATTTGTGCAGAGAATTGTTGTTGCTACTGTTAATCTATGAAAATGTATTTGATGCAATAAACTGCCATTTTTAGCACAATTATATACTAAATGCTTTAATACACTATTTAATCCTCACAACAACTTGTTTGCATTCTTGGAGAGAGAACTTGAGACAGAGAGCTGACATCGTTGCCTGGGATTACATAGGCTAGTAGATGGCAAAGCCAGAGTTACATCCATTTGCTTAGCTCTCTCATATACTGCCCTTGATTTCTTGGCCATCTGCTCAGGGCACCATGCTCAGTGCCAGGTACGTCAAGATAAAAAATACTTTCTCCTTCCCCTCATGGCATTCAGTCTAGCAAGGTAGGTGCATTGTAGCACCAGGCCCACTAGGCCCTGCCAGAGTATGTGCTTCCCCCAGATTTCAAGCACCATCAGCTAAGTACCTGTTTTGCCAGAATGCACTGGCAGTTTTTTATCTGAATGCCAATGTGATGGTTGCTGAAAGTAAGCTCTACACATAAATAAAACGTTTTAATTGTTGTGACACTAAATTACTAAATTACAAGTACTTTTCGAGTCTTCTGATATTCTCTCAGCAGAAAATAGGGAAGAAATATTGCATAAGACCAAAATTAAGCAGACATATTACCCATATGCATTGAAAATGTGTTTATGCCGTGTGCATCAGAACTCTCAGGCACATCGAACCCTGAGACTGAGCCAGTAATGAGACTTCCTTTTTTCCAGCACCCTGTGACCTTCTGCCTAGCCAGTCCATTATGATGATGGCAGCAGCAACTGTGCTCAGCCCACCACATGGTGACAGCCTTTCTAGTGTGTGCCTGCCATTTATTAGGACATTAGTGGCCAGCCATCGTCCAGATGCCCAGCCATGACTGTCACACAAAGAAAACATTAGCTTTCTTGGATGTTGCTATTATAATTTGAAAATTAGTTTTGCCTTCATGGCTGCATCACATTTGGAATCTCTCTTTGATGTTGTTATTAGTTTGTGCTCATGGTGTTCATGATAACTGTCACACATTAATCACATCCATCATGTGATTCTTAATTTGCTCTATTATGACAAATGGATTTAGACAGAAACTTGCAATTACCTATTTTGAGGTTAATAGCAGATTTGGGGTTGTAAATTGGTTCCCAAATATTCAATTTAGAGAAATTATTTCTCACCCAGCTCTAAAACATGTTCTAAGTGAGCAAATTGTATTTTTTACTATCACTGCAGAATTGTGCCAGATGAGACCAAATGAGACATCTGAGTGTAGTAATACACCCAAAAGTTTCTACCAGAGTGGCATATTTGTGCATTCACTGTGGCATTCTGCTTTTTGCCATTACCTCGTTTATCTACCCCATATTTGTATGTATCTCAAATTATTCTGAAACATTTTATTTTATAAACTCTCTCTTTATGGGGAATATTGTATAATGATTATTCTATTTTCAGAATATTCCCAGTATTAATAACTTCTAATTAAACTTTTTTAGACTAATGACAAGAAGATATTTGTAAACATTACTATATATTTTTATTTCCTCTGAGATCCCTTTGTTAAATAGGGACTAAATATTGCATATTTAAAATAATTGTATATCTAAAGTGATCCCAGAAATTTGCTTTCTAAATGAGCAGAGGGGTGTCCCTCTCTGGTTGCAGGGACTTCCATTTTTTTCCTGGAGGGTTTGCATAGACTAATGTTCCCCTTCTTCAACAACCTTCCCCCTTGCATGTGAATTGCTGTACATCTCCAGGAAATTGTACACTTTCATCTATTCAGAAAAACTTTCTTTTCTAACAAATCTTAGTAACAGGAAATTAAAGGCATATGGGACAGCAGTCAACAAAGTGACTGCAGAAAGTTATATGAGATGGAAACATGGAAGTTGGAGGTGGAGGACATTCACAAATCACCTGGTTTAGAAGTTACGTAGAACGTAAACTAACAGTCAAACTCAGGAACCAAGAAGCTTGGATTTCGCTCCTGTTTCAGCTACTTCCTGTTGGACAGTGGGCAAGTCACTTAACCTATATTAATTTCCTCATCAGTAAAATGGCAGTATCTATTTCATGGAGTTGTTGTGAGGATTAAATGAATAATTTTGTAAAGCTCCTAGCATATCATTAAGTGCTTAGTATATGTTAGCTGCTCTTATCTAGTCTGTGCTTCTATCCAAAAGGAAATTCTTTTCACATGCTTCTAAGAGGGTGATCATTCAGCCTGTTCTTAAAACTTTCCCTATAAAGAGCCATTTGCTCCTCTCCCAAGTATTTTTCCCTCATTTTTGGATAGTTCTAATAATGAGAATGGAAGTCTTCCTTCTTGTGACTTCTGTGCTTTGGGTCCAGCCCTGCTCATTAAAACATGTAGAATGTGTTGTCTATAAAAAGATTTTTCAGATATTTGAAATATCTTGTCTGTCTACTCCTTCAGATCTTTTCTTCTCAAGGGTAATTACCCAGGTCCCTTAACTTTCATACATGACATTCTTTGCAGGCCCCTTACCTCCCTACTTGCTTTAAATTGGTCATTAACGTCCCTAATAAGATATGGTACCCAGAATAAAACCAAATATTCTCTGAACAGTGCAACATGTTACTTCTCTTGTTTTGTATATAAGTAATATCATGGTCTAAGATTTCTTTAATTTTGTGTGTGTGTGAAGTGCATTGACAGATGTGGTGTGGAAACCACTGTGCTCTTAGTTACTTGCCATTCACCTAAAATCCTTAAGGTGTTTTCACACTAACTGTGAAAATGCCCTAAGCCATTTTTGGTACTATTGATCTTTGACCCCAAGTGCAAGACTTCATATAGTTACTAGGAATCTCCTTGTTGATATAGTGATGAGAAAAGGATACAGGTTGAGAGAAGTTTTAGAAAGGCTTCATTAGTTTTTTGAAGTGCCAAGCTTAGTGTTATACACACAGCGAATGCTCTGTAAGTCTTTATTGACTATTAAATTTTCAAATAGTTAACACTCATTGAGTACTTGCTATGTACCAAGAGCTATCTTAAACACTTTATAGGCAGGATCTGCTTCTTAGTGGCATTTTATAGCATGAAATTTATACTGTAAAGAGAGGTCCTATAACTTTCTCAAACTCACATAACTAGTTAATGATGGAAAGGAAGGCAGGAATTAAATCATGTATGCCTTGAAGGCCAAGGAAGAAATTTGGGTTTAATTCAAAAGCTGTTGATACGACATTGAAGGGTTCCCTGGGGAGTGGCACAGCCAGGTTTATGGATTTAAAAAGATGGCTCTGGTTACTCTCTGGAGAGGAGATTGGAGAATGGCCAGAGTGCAAGGAGGCCACCACAAGGCTATTAAAGAGTATAAGCAAGAGATGGTTAGGCCCAGGAGAAGAGCAACAGAGAAGTACATGGTTCAAGGTCTGTTACGGAGTTTGAATGTCCAGGATTTGGTGATGGAATGAATGTGTGGTCAAGAAAAGGAAAGAGTCCAGCGTGACTCCCAGGTGTCCAGTGTCAGTCACACGATGACAATTGTTATTAAAAATACAAATTCGTTGAGAAGAATTAACTACATGGTTATGATAGGTAAATACTCAGAAAAAAGTGAGTGACTAAATGTATAGATTATATACGTTAAAGTTAAAATAACAGACTACTTTCAAAAGGTTTATTTCTCTATTGCCTCTTATTCTTAGGGAAAATTATATATGATAATATCCTTATGAGAAAGTGGAGCCTATTTTTTTTAACCATAGTACCTTGAGAGATTTTTCTCTCTAAAAGAAAATGCCTTTTTCCCATGAGGAAAGTTGGCAGGCAGCAAGTCCCATTTGTTCCTTTAGGTTTCCGAGGCTTTATAGTCTTCTCTGATATATTTCTATGAGATTAAATTATGGGTACAGGTGTCTGAACACATCTTCTATTCAGAATATATTTTAAATGTTTAGGTAGAAAAGGAATAGAGTGGAAGGAGGTAAAATAGAATTTTTTAAAAAATAAGAGAGTTATAGAATTTTAGCTGTGTAAAGGAACCTTACAGATAATGTCTACTAAGCCACTCATTTTAGAGTTGACCATAGAAGTTATTCTTTATTCAGCCGGGAGCCCTAGATTCTCAGTCTAGGGTTCTCTCCACTGTCATGATTTTCCTGGAAGCTATCTGCTAGAACCCTGCTCTTTAGAAAGGACCAATAGATAAAGAAACAAAATTACAAGTTAAGGAAGAAGTAGCATCCATCTGATTGGTAGAAATGATCAGAACAGAAGAATATATTAGTGATAACTTCATATCTTAGGAATTAGTAGTTTTGGCAGGTGAGAAAAGGGGGAAAAGAGCTTACCGTGGATATTCCAATGACAATTAGCAGCACATGGTCAAGGTCAGCCAAGCCTAAGCAAAGATAATGAGCCAGTAAGCACCCACAAACCTAGGGGTCAAGGTGAGCCAAGGTGGCTGGTGGGCATATTTTAGATACTCCGAAGAAACTCAGGCACCTCACAGCCCAGGCAAGGCCTGCACCATGTTACCTGCCAGAGCTTAAAGCCTCTAGGAAGGAAGAGGCATGAGACATTTCAACTCAGAAGCTAAAACTAAAGTCTTAATACACAAGAAGCTGAGACCTTGAAATTGTCTCCATTGCCCATAGCAATGCCATGGTAAAGGCCATCGTACTTTACCTGTCAGGATCTGTCAGCCATCATTTTCTGATCAGCCCATGAAAAAAGTCATGTTGGTGTGATTAGAAGCTAGAACTGGAGTTCACTGAGAGAAGTATGTGAGAAAAATAATACATCTTTCACAACAGAGGAGCTATGTCAGTGCATCTTATAGAGGCTTTCTTTTTTAATTCTTCAATTAACTTTTGAATAGGTAATACCTTTACATGGTTCGAACTGCAAAAAAAAAAAAAAAAAAAAAGTATAAGAAAGAAAATCACTCTCCAGATGTCACTGTGCTCTACCCAGTACCCATTCCTGCTAATTGCTAATCATGGTTCTTATTTATTATCCATTCATGGGTATTTTTCTCCATATGCAAGCCACACAAATATAGTATTCTCGTTTCTTTTCATTTTTTACAAAGTGATACTATAATATACACACTATTCTGTATATTACTATTTTCACTTGATAATTTTGATTATTTTCTCAATACAGAGTCATCTCCAACCCAAAAATTATGCAGGGGCTTTTGTTCCTGACAAAAGTTTCAAGATACAAGATTGTGATTCAAGATTAAATGAGATTAGCGGGGAGCTGTGACCCATGCCTGTAATCCCAACACTTTGGGAGGCCAAGGCCAGAGGATCACTTGGGGCCAGGAGTTGGAGGCCAGCCTGGTCAACAGTGTGAGACCTCATCTCTACAAAATAATAATAATAATAATAATAATGATTGGCAGGTGTGGTGGCACACACCTGTAGTCCTAGCTACTCCGGTGGCTGAAACAGGCAGATCACTTGAGCCGAGGAGTTTGAAGCTGCAGTGAGCCATGATCATGTCACTGCACTTCAGCCTGGGCAACAGAGCAAGACTCTGTCACTATGTATATATATATATACACACACACACACACACATAAAATGAGATTGATAAAAGTAATAATACTAGAACAACTTTGAGCAGTGTGCTTAGAATGCCTTTGTTTAAGTACACTCATGTGTCTGGGGTTGTAGCAGATGGGGTCTTAACCCTGTTACTAGCCAATCTAATAATACTGAATGATAAAAGTAATTCTTCCATTTCCTTATTTGCAAATAGGAAAGGGGTAGACTGGTCAGACTTTAAGGTAAATTCTAATTCTAAAACTTCTAATACTGTGTACTTTAAAATCTCTGCACTGAAACATGTCTGGCTGTTTGATACATTATAATGGTACATGCTCTATACAACTTCCTCCAAAAATAATTGTCTTAAAAGTAAGTTTTCAAAGTTTGAAAATTCCAGATATTCAGCAAAACATAGAGAATAGTATACAAACATCAGTATATCTTAGCTTAAAAAAATAACTGTTTACAAAGAAAATTGAAGTCCCTAATTACATCCCGGTCTCTCCCCTCCAAAAGTAACCACCTTTGTGATTTTAGTATTATCATTCCCAGGCACATCTTGATACCTTTGCTTCATTTGTATGCATCTATAAACAATATATATCATTCCTTTGCAGATTTTGAAATTTTATGTAAATGTATGTGTACATTCGTCTGCATCTTGCTTTTTTGTTTGTTTTTCAGCATTATGTTTTTGAGATTTATCCACGTTGTTAAATGTGGTCCTAATTATTTCACGTTTGCTCTTATATATTATGCCATTATATATAACAACCCCAACTTAATTTTCCATTCTCACATTGATGGGCATTTAGGTTATTTTCCACTTTCATATTACATTGCTGCAATGAATATCCTTGTGTGTCTCCTTGTGTCTAAGAATAAATATAGGAGTACATCTTCAACTTTACTAGATATTGCCAATTTGCTCTCCAAAGTAAGTTGTGCTAATTTATACTCTCACCATCAGGTATAACATTTCTCATTGCTCAATATCCTTGCCAATGATTGATGTTGCCAGACTTTTTAATGTTTGCCAATCCGATTGCTGTGAAACTGAATCTCCTTAAGGTTTAAATTTATATTTACTTGATTTCTGATGAGGTAGAGCCTTTTTAGGTATGTATATTGAATCTCCAAATTTCCTCATATTTTAGATTGTCCATTCATATCGTTTTTTATTTAGAAGATTGAATTTTTTTCTATTGATTTGTAGTTATTCTTAGACAGTCTGGATGCTAATCTTTTGTCAGTTATATTTTTTACTGGTATGAATTCTCCAAATTCATGACTTGACTTTTATTATGTTATCTTAATGAACAAATTTTTCATTTTAATGTAGTTGAAGTTATCTTTTGCTTTGTTCTGTTTCTTCTATTTTACATTTTTAAGGCCTTCTTTATTCCAACTTTATAAAGATAATTTTCTCCTAAAAGTTTGAATTTGCTTTTTATATTTAGATCTTTTATCTACTTGAATCCAATAGTCTTTTAAAAAATGTGAATATACATTTATTGAGTAGTCCATTCTTTTTTCAATGTGATTTAATTGAATGAACAAAAAAGACCTTCCAGAACATGTAGCAGTCTCATCAAAGTTAATAGGTTAACAAAAGTGTTTCTCTATTTCAAGATGGTTGTCATTGCTCAAAATATTTCTAAAATTATCTTTTCAAAATTACATCCAATGTCTGCTGTTCCTTAACAACTACCAACATTGGTAAACTTCTTCCTTGAAGAGCAGATTGTTGGAAAGATTCAAACTCCTTTAGTAAAGAACATGCTTGCTGATGAAGCTGGAGAGTAACGTTTTGATTTAATTTAAAATGAAATGTTAACTTTGAAATGTTAAGATGGCCTTTCTTGAATGAATGTAAGGTGATTCTGTGAGCAGACATATAGAAGAAATTCTCAAACTATTTTGAAATAAAATTGACCTTAATATAAATAAGGGCATAAAACCTCTATTACATTCATTTGGAAGTTTACTCTTGGTATATTTAAGTGAAGTCCTCATGACTTAGCAAGACAATCAGATGTGTAAATAGAAGAATGAATGAATGAAATACTGAGTGATAAATGCAAAATAGACAAATGTATAAAGTGTACGGAAATAAGGTATGTAGAGAGGATCTCACTATTAAGAGGAGTCAAGGAAGGCTACATGGTGGTGACATTTGAACTGAATCTGGGAGGATGAAAATAAATTATTCACATCAAGGGCATGATATACAAAATGCACAGCATATGCAACAGCACAGAAGGACAAAGTTGGCATCAATATACAAGGCACCTTCAAGATCAGGGGTTTATTTAGTGTGGCCAGAAGTGCTGCATTTGACAGTTACAGATTGATACCTCACCACCTAATGTAACTACCAAAGTCTTTTAAGCATGGAAGCAACATGATCAGATTTGTATTTTTGATCAGAATCATCCTGACATCCTGACAGTAGTGGGTTGGACAGACTTTCTCTAAAGGACCAGGTAGTAAATATTTCAGGTTTTATGGACCATACAGTCTCTTCCACCACTGAAGCACAAAAGCAGTCATTGATAATACATAAAGGAGTGGGCAGATGCTTTATATACCAAAAGCAGCAGGCCAGATTTGACCCTGCGCCATCATTATTTGACCAGTGGAGTAGAGGATAACTTGGAGTGAAGATGCATTGAAGAAGGGAAGACTAACTACAATGATTGCAGTAGATTGGGTAAAAAAAAAAAAAAAAAAAAAAAAAAAAAGAATGAGGTTCTGAACCAAGACTATAAAAGTTCGGATAGAGAGAAAGGGATGAATGAGAAAAATGTTGCAAAAGAAATTTGGCAACACTGCTCTGGAATGTGTGGGGCTAGTGGTAAGGGAAAGGGAAGACTGGAGTTAACCAAAAGGTGGATGGTGATGGCTTCAACTAAGGTGGGAATAGGAATAGATGAATAGTGTTTTCTGTTTGCGGGGGAAGATGGTGTGAGGGAAGGAGGCTTAGTGAGGGAGCTAAGAGAACAGAATGTATTTCAGTTTTGGCATACCGAATGGAAAGGGCTCACAGGGAGATTTGGGTTATTGCACTTACGTCTCTAAAGCTTAGGAGAGTCTGGGACTCAAAGCATAGAGTTGATTGAAGTCCGCAGGATACAGGAAGTATTGTATAGTGGGAGACAAGCAATGACAAAGCCTGGGCTCACCTACATTTACATGATACCAACCCAAAGAAGAGCCAGCAAGAGCGAGCAAATACCCAGAGAGGCAGGGCGAGGAGCATTTCACAAAAGAGGGATGAACAACTACGCCAGGCGCTACCAAAAGGTCAATTCAGTGAAACGAGGACCTGAAAAGTGTCCATTGTATTTGGAAAAGGAAATACGTTGGTGACTTTTGTCGGAGCAGTCAGCATCATGAAACAGTTGCCAAAATACTTAGAGAAGCAAATGGAAGGTGAGGAAAGGGGTAAAGAATTCTACTTAGGTGAAGTATGGTTGAAGAAATCAGATGGGTTTTCTTTTTTTTTTCTTTTCAGCAAGGGAGAAAATTGTGCATGTTTGTACACAGAGAATGGGAGCTGGTTATAATAAGAGATACTAGGGAGAGGTATTGTCAATGGGACAAAATCCCAGAGTAGTAGTCATGAGTGCACTGGAGGCACAGGTGGAGAGGTTGGCTGCATATAAGGGGAAGATAGACAAAGGGATTGAGTTAAGTGGGAAAAGCTCCAACCAAATGTCCTGTTTCTCTCCCTTGGAAGTCAGTCAAAGCTAATGTAATAGGCAAATCTTCATGGTTCGAGTGAGCCGTTTGTGATTAGATAGTGAGGAGGAGACAGATGTGGCATCAGTAGTTATTTGTTGGTAAGAATTTGCAGATCAAGTTGGGTGACTGCTGAGAAGGCCCATTTAATTGCAGCAGAGGTTATTACAAAGAGATGAGGAACACAGACGTTTGAAAAAATGGCTGTGGAACCTACCATTGGGAAGCCTTGAAATGTCATGGTCCATCCCCTCTACCTCTGCTCTGAACTTTCCAAAAGGATAAAGTTTTATTTTTCCTTTAGAGCCTTGCATGACCTGAGGAACCATGGTGGTAGGGAAGGATCCAGTGCGGGCATGTTAGGCACTCTGAAGACAGTCATGGGGCCTCAGTAGATGTGCTGGTATTGCCTGCATCCAGCTGTGTACACCCTCAGCCCTGTGCCAAGAGGTAGAAGCTCTGCATGGGAACATCTGTGCCCCTGGTATCTGTGCTCCTGGAACATCTGTGTTCCCTGGTCAGGGACCAACATGGCACCTTTGAGTTGGTGGCAGACATTATTACATGCAGCTCAGCCCTTAACCATTTGAGAGTGAACAGTCAGAATCTCCACAGGCCAAGCACCAGTAGCTCAGTAATAGAACTTTCAGCCACGACGGTCACGGAAGGAAGCCTACGAATTCTGTCACTTTCTTTTCTAACAGCTGAAGTAATTTAGCTATATTCTGCCACATGAGCTCTGTTGGAGGAAGGGGGATGCATAAGATGCTGAATTAGGTTCAGATTGAATTATTTAGTCCTCTTGATGCTGAAAGGTTCTTCTTATCTTTTGAAATGTGAGTGCTAACTTGAAGACAGTGAAGAGTTTCTCTTTCTATATCTCTAATGTGGGATCAGGATTATATCCGTCCTTAGTCACCAAGTCTTGTGTTAATGGAACTAAAACTCTCTGGGGAAGCATCCTAAACCTATTTAATGTTCCCAAGCACTAAAGTTTGCATTAGAACTTTTACATGAGCTAAGGTGTCTATAAAAATATATGCTTGCAGCCAGGTCCCTAGTGGCTTCATATCCGAGGAAACCGTGGAGCATCCGTCATTCTACCCAAGGGTTGGAATAACTCACTGTTGCAGATACTTCCATTATGTAACTCAGCCGGGGGTATTCTGCACTTGTCACAGCAGAGGTCAGCCATGATTCTGTAGAGTAGCGCAATGATTCAAGTGATTTTTAACTATTGTCGCCCAAGATGCAATGATAGAGAATCGTGGAATTTTAGGGAAAGAATTTTTAAGTTGAGTGGTTGATGTCCTTTTTACTCCATTAAATGCCATGGCTTTTCAATGTTGCATCATCATCTAGTTCTGTAACTTAACCCCTCAGCACCCTGGCACACACCTTGCCAGCAAACCTGTAACTTTGAAATGTAATCGCAGACAAAAGTGTATGTGGGGTTTTTTTTTTTCATTTGATTTAGCAATAATTTTGTTTGAGACATCTTTTAGAATCATATCTTAGGTGAAATGTCCTGAATTACTGGTTAAGTTTTGCTGTTTGTATGGCAGATGTTTAATAAAGTACTTTTTTCTCCATAAATTAGATATTAGAAGCTAAGAAGCTGTGGTTCTCAGCCTAGGCTGCCTATTTGAATTACATAGGAACCTCTTTAAAATACTGATGCCCAGGCCTCCCACAGATTAATTGCATTTGATTCTCTGGGGATGGGGTCAGGCCCCCAGTATTTCTTTCAAAGTTCCCCAGGTGATTCTGGTGTGTAGCCAGGTTTGAGAACGCCTGCCTTTTAAAATGCAGATCCAGTTATGCATCTTAGTTTAAAACCTTTCCTCAACAGCCTAAGCCTTAGCCTCCTTGCTAAGGAGCAAGGCATTTAAGGTCCTTCCTAGAACGAACCCACTACCCTCCCAGATAAGCTCATGCTATTCTCCTGTACACGCCCACCCTCCAACTACTTCATTTTTTTCTAATAGGCAGTCCTGTCTTCCATCTCCACGTGTAAGCAAATACTTTGGAGAAGAGACCATATCCTTCCCCACTAAAGTATTTCCATTTTTAAACATGCCCCTGAAGATCACCACCTTATTTAACAAGCCTTCCCTGGTTCTTCCAGGCAGCATTCACTCCTCTCTGTACCTTGCATGCTGACCACCTTGCATATACGCCATCTCACTGTTGTTTGTCTATGTGTCCGCCTCCTCCAAAAAACTGAGTTTATGTGATGGTTGGATTCATGCCTTACTATTCTTTTTTTTTTTTTTTTTTGAGACGGAGTCTTGCTCTGTCGCCCAGGCTGGAGTACAGTGGCGCCATCTCGGCTCACTGCAAGCTCCGCCTCCCGGGTTCACGCCATTCTCCTGCCTCAGCCTCCCGAGTAGCTGGGACTACAGGCGCCCGCCACCACGCCCAGCTAATTTTCTTGTATTTTTAGTAGAGACGGGGTTTCACCGTGTTAGCCAGGATGGTTTCAATCTCCTGACCTCGTGATCCGCCCGCCTCGGCCTCCCAAAGTGCTGGGATTACAGGCTTGAGCCACGGTGCCCGGCCTATTCTTTGTATTATTCACAGTGCCTAAGACACAGGAACTACATGAATGAATGAACGAATGAATGAATGAATGAATGAATGAATGAATGAATGAATGAAATTTATTCTAAAAATGCATTATATGTAGCTATAGGTGGGTTCTGGAGTCGGACTTCCTGGGTTCAAATGACAACTCTGCCACTTACTGGTTTTGTGACCTTTAATAAGTTATTTCATGTTTCTAAGTGTCAATTTCATTATCTGTTAAGTAGAAATAATACTGTTGCCTACTTCAGAGGCTTTTGAGACTAAAATGGGATGCTAGTCAGAGTGGCTAGTATACAATTTAACACATTAAGCACTAAATGCTCACTGTTATTATTCTTATTACCCCTTAATTGATTTTCATCTGGATGGAACTGTAAGAATTATTTGTGACAGGAATAGCATGAAACAGGTGAAATATAGTCAATTAAATTTGCATTAGCCTGGTCTGGGTTGGCTGAGCCCTCTTGCTCTTCTCTTCCAGGCCTTCCTTGACTAGTCTTGAGAAAGGAGTACACTGGAATCAGCTAGTAGACTTTGGAAGACAGAGAGAGGATTCTGTATTTTGAAAGGATATGCTATAGCAAGAGAGTGAAATAATTCAGATGGTATAATATACGCACAGAATTATTCTGTACAGTGATTGAAAATAGGAAATACTGGAAACAGGGTGATCCTCCATACTCTGACATGAAATAATGAGAATCAGCTGAGGGTAGAGACTGCCTCTGAATTCCCCACTATACAGGAGCCTGACATTAAAAATTGGGTACACACTAATACTTCATGGCTAGAGTCACCCACCTAGAGGCATTTGTTGAAGGCAGATCTGCATACTCCTCCCTGACCCGTGGCTCAAATCTGTGGAGGTTCTAGTAGTTAAAAGGAAAAGAAAGAAGGTTGAGAAAGAGGACAGAGAGGAAATAAAGAGGTCACTTATTTACTCTTTCTCACGTTGCATGCCCCAGAAGCACCAGGATTATCAAGTCTCAGATGTGCAAAATCATGACTGGGATAACTGAGAATTATATGAATTCAACCTGAAAATAATGGAGCTGTAAACATTATTACGACATTTTTGCCTACATATTACTTGTAGGTAAAATGATAAATGATACATTATGTCCAATAGCATAATACCTGGCACATCATATGTGCTCAGTAACTATAAACTGTTGTTGATATTATGAGGATGATGATGATCATTCATGACTCATTCAGCAAATCGTCCACTTCCAGAACATAGTCAGGAATGTTGGTTTGGACGATGCACTAAAATTCATGCTAAATTCTATTTCATCTGAATGGCAATAATATTCTATCTTGATATTCAAGGTTGAGAGTTTTTGTATTATAGAAAAGAAGTTTGTAGGTCCTAGAAATACAATATTATGAATAACTGGGATTATATTCAATGCATTTAAAAATAATTCTTTTCCATATTTAATTACTATAAATATTTCAAAATCTACGGAAGAGATAAGACCAAAGGATAAAGAAGGGCCACTATTATTCAGGTATAAAACTGAAGCATCTGGCTGTTTTCTAGAAAATATGTTTATGGAAATATAACATATGGGCAACATATGGAGAAAATCAGGTTGGAAGCTCTCTGGAGAGTATACTAATATATCACCACTAAGCAGATGTAAATTGCAGTGCCTCAGTCACCTACTGACTTTCTCTCTTAGCAATTAAAGGAGCTCTTCAATAGCTGAAAGTGAAGTTATTTTTAAAAATTAAAACTCATTTAAACACCTATTTACATACAATGTATTTATTTTTATCCTTAGTATTTAAAGTTCATGCTACTTCTTCTGACTATAGTTTGTGAAGACCAATGTCACTAAAAGACAGATAAGTGACTAATAACCCCTTTCACCCTATGTTCATAGAAACTAGTGACTTTGATGCCTAGAATCGTGTTTTCCCACATAGTCTTTCTCAGTGTGAGCTGCCCCGTTTTTTGATTACTGATAAGCAAGTTGATCTCAGCTTTTCTGTTTTCCCAGGATTTTTTTTTTTCTTAAACAGCTTGGCTGTATCATTTTGAATGGTACTTCACTGGGTTCTTTAAAGCATTTCTAACACTCATCCGGCTTACGTTAATCCCATTTCAGGTCACCATAAAGCAGTTGTTTTCATGTCTAATCAGCAGGCTTGCATAATCCACAAGAAGCCTGTCGTCAAGTGCACGTCTTCAAGCTGGTAAATTTGCTGCACTCTGGGATTGTGTTGTTTGTGCTCCTCTCTCAGTGTTTACTATCATTTAAAGTATTACTCACATGTGATGCTGATGAAATTGTGCAGATAATCAGATGTGGTCAGTTCAGGTCTCTAGCCATGTACGAGAAGGTTGGACATTCATCACTTTGATCTTGACCTTGTTGCTACAGTGAGTGCACACCCTGTCTGCCGACTCAAAGGTCATACTGGCCTTCTTGATTTGATTTTCTACTCTGTCAGTCAGTATGCCATTAGGCAGAGTGCTGCCAGTGACCCCTGTAATCTCAATATTGCCAGTGAGAGGTGTGTAGGATTCTGCCGACGTGGGCAAGTACATGATCTCATGCTGTAATTGAATTCAACGTGTATTCACTGCACACCTACCATTTGCCCAGAAATACACAAGATGCCACAAGAGAGAAATAAAGGTACAGTTTCTACCTTCAAGGAGCTTACAGCATTATTGTATGATGATGAAAGTTTATCTCATGATTAGAAGGGACAGACAATAATTGCTATTGGAGGTCAGAGTAAGCGTATCAACATTTTGGCCACTGGATTTACTCTGCGGTAAGATTGTAATCATGGCCTGTCTTTCTGTGTGTACATTTTGAAAGCTCCCATGACAACCTACAACAGCAGCCCTTGAATGACTGCCTCACGGGCTTTTAATGATATTCAGAGCTGTTAAGTGGAGTTTCCCAGAGGACAAAAATCACAGTCTAACACTGGCTTCTGAGTCCTTTATTCCACCCTCAGAGAATGCTGCACACAATAGATTGAATAAGATCAGGCTGATTTGCATCCCTGCTTTGCCCATTGGTGACTGAGCATCTCAGCCTATTCATGCTCAGATGATTATTGGATGTTTCACATACGTTGTGTAATATGTTTTTGTCACTAATTCACATCCTTTTGTGTTTACAAATGAGAATATGGATTTTTTTTTGTTTAATAATAGGACTTATTTATTACCCAGGTTTTATCTTGACTTTTTTTTAATTTAAAAAACATTTTTCAAGGCTGGCATTAGCCATTGTGTGTTTTCCCATTCATTTTTTTTAATCCATGGTTACTTTCAGTGATGAATTGTTTAATCTAATTTTTGTTCTATTTTGAGTTTATTTATACTGCTAGTGAAACTCCTGCTAGACTGCTTAATACAATAGAAAAAAGTGTTAAAGACGAGTTCATGGTGGGTAAAGCTGTTCATCTTGTTTCTGTTGTAATTTATAATCCAGAGAGTTTACCATTGTAAATATTATAAAAAGTCGTCTTGCCACCCAGCCTCATATTTACACATGGGATTTACTGGTCCAATGTTAGGTCAAAAGTCAATATGAAACAGGAGTGGAGGCTCTGATGTCTTGTCCCTCGGAAGTGTTTTCAGAAAATTCCACAAGCAGATCACTGTACTGTGAAAATAATGGTCTGCTTAGCACATCTCCAGACTTCACCTACGTAGGGGCCTTTGTGTAACGCATCAGTCATTCTTCTAATGTAGCGTCATCAATAGTTTCAAATTCAAGAAAAGTAGGACAAAAGAATAGTTGTTAGATCTGTCAAGGTAGAAGGTGGTGCAAGGGGAGGAAGAATAATTAGCTAGAAGGTAAAAGAAAAGCAGCAAACGTAACAGGATTCTCAGCCCCTGGGAATTTTTTTTTTTTTTTTTTTTTTTTTTTTAGTAAATAGTAAATTAAGTAACTTACAAGCATTTTTGACCCCATTTAACAGTAAATTGAGTAATCTTACCACCCCAAAACAAATAAATGTAAAGAGAGAATTGATACCTTGCCTTTTTCAGCTATTAAGAATTTGAAAAGATTTGAGTGTAAAACAGTTATATAAACTTTGAAGCTACATGATGCCTTAATGAGAGATTATAAAATACTGAATTTGAAAAATCAAGCTGATTTTTCAGACTCATCCCATATTGCAATTGAATGCAAGCTAAAAAGAAACTATCAATACAACTTTAAAAAATAGATGCCATACTCCTAGTAATAACACAAGGAAGTAAGATTTCTTCGAAGCAGATGGCATACTGCAAAGTGGCTGATTTGAACTACAGTATTATTAATATATGGGTGTTGACGATTTGACTGAGTGTTATAAGTTTAAAAGAGAAATCCCAATTAAGTTTTTCTGTGTACTTGACCCTACAGCCCCACTCAGATTCTCCAGGATTTCTTGAGCTTGCAAACAGTTCTAATTGATTAGCAGGTGGCATGCAGTTTGCTGCCTTCCCCCACCCTTTCAGGTTGCTATGGTGATACAATCTTAGCTTCCCCTCCATTGCTTCCATGTTCCAACTGATCTATGGAATGAGATCTTGTGAACCTATTGGACAAACTGGTGCTGGCATTTCTATTCAGACTTGTTACCTAACACTTCTGTTTAGCTTAGTAATTGGAAAATGGCCCTTTATACCAACTTACGTGCTTACATCTTGCAAAATTGTCAAAGAAAAAAAATGACGTAATTCTATTTATTACTACCTCTCTATTGTTACTCCTAAAGTACAAGAATGTAAAATGTTTTTGAGGCAAACCTTGAAAGCACATTCGCCTTCTTTCTTAAAGATTCCTAACGATCACTGTGAAAAGTGTTCCATTACCACTGACAACACTTTTTTTAAAAGATGTGAAACACAATATTTTGAAATGAGGCGCTCATGCGCGCGCGTGCGCGCACACACACACACACACACACACACACACACACACACAGAGATACCTCTTTTAAAGTTATTTTGAAAATCAAGAACATTGTTTCATTTGTTTTCTTTGGTGTGTTTTTACAGAAAAGCGTAAGCATAGCAGTAACGTACTTTTGCTGTATTCTCCTGCCAATGTAAAAAGGACAGCAGTCACTTTCAAATCAATTCTTGAGAGTCCTTGATTCTTGAAGGCTGCTATTCACACACAACAACCAGAATCTAATATAGACAAACTTTGCATCTTCAGTAAGGAAATAGACATTTAATACATAAAATATGACTTCTTATTTAAACAGTATCTTATATGTGTAAAGTGCAAAAAAACAAAAGATACCATCTTTTTGATCTACAGACCATTCTTTTCTGTAGACTAATGGCAATGATAACCTTCTTAGAACAACTTATTTCACAGACCACCTGACTTGAAGTCTACATTTTCAGAACACTGATTTTATTTCCAGTCGAAAGAATACTGTGTTTTAGGCCAACATTTGGCACCTGCATGTTTAATATGACTTTATATTCTTTCCAAGTACGTTAAAGTATGTGATAAAATTTGTGTCATTAGGGCAGTAGTTCAAACTGCATTACCACAGTTTTACAGGAAATATAATATATAGTGAGAGATTCCAGCTCTCGTGACCTCCTGAAACAGCCTGTCTGAAATGCAGTCATAGCAATCACTGGGATTCTCCCTCTCCACCATCCCCTAATAAGGACCCAAGGAACTACTTTTCAGATCTGGTATCTAGAGCTAGTCTGCAAAATAAAGTGCCTAGTGAGAGAATGAGAAAGAAAATGAAATTAAGAAAACACAATAGGAAAGAAAGTAAAAAAGTAACCTTTAAAGTTGGGAGTGTACTTCTAGTTTTAAAAAGAAAAAACAACTTTGGTGACATTATAGTGCTTCCAAGAAAAGTTCAAGGTTTAAATGAACTTTTCAATAATTTTACTTTTGGGGAAATAGTTTTAAAATATCATAATATTATGTCTGCTTGTTCTGTCATATTGACTGTTTTGAAAGCAAGAAAAAGATGAGTTTTATTGATATAAAGTGGTCATTTATGTTATTGGTTGACAATCAAAAATGATTTTTAACTAGAACTGTTGTCAAAGTTCGCAGTGCAATATATGTAGTTAAATATGCCATTTTTTAGATAGAATTTTGGTCAAACTTTACTTTTAGATTATTATTATCCACAATGAAGATAATTTCTTTCCCAAAGCCTAGATTTGTAATGGAAAGTAAAAAAGGTAAATAAAATTAGAGTCAATTATGAGAGAAATATTTCAGATACTTTAAAAAAATAGAGTTTTTCAGATCTCGCAGTGTAGCACCTGTGATGTCAAAAGACAGGTAGGGCTTAAAGGCTCCTGAGTCCATGTTATATGGCAGCACAGTAATAATGCCTTATACTCAAGAGAAGCCACAGTGGTCATCTCACTGTAGGAATTCAGACAGCTTCTGCTGTATAATTCATGTTGAAGCTGATCATGTGGGTTATGAGTTCACATCCTTTCCTTCCCTTCCCCAATCCCTATCTATTTTTTTGTTTCAAAATTGTCAAATGAAAAGAAATGTAATGGTCAAAGTCTAAACAGTTAGGGAGATATATCCTACAATAAATCACAGATTTTTTTAAAATTCCTAACACTACCTCACACTTTGCAAAAGGAGGAAAAGCAAGCCAAGATGAAAACTCATAAGCAGAATCAAAGACAAATTGGTAAAAAGCAAGGAAATAGAATTGCGTACATTTCAGTGACTACATTTTAAGTCTATTCAGGGAACAGGGTATTGTTTAAGTCTGTACACTTACCATAAATTCCTTGCATGTTTGAAATAATTAGGAAGACAAGAAGGGATTTAGATTTTCCATGTCTTTGTGTTCCAGCTACCTTGATGTAAAGAATACTTGAGAAGCCTGTTAACTCATATTGTCTTAAGTCCAACGTAAGTGACTACTTATTGTTTGTAAGTCGTAAGTAAAAATTTGCCTACTGGACCAAAACAAAGATAAGTAAATAGAAAATATTTGTGATGCACATACCCAGACTGAATGTATGGAGTAATCAGTGAGGAGGTGAATTTTGAGCAGACCTGTGAAACTGGATAGAATGGCAAATGCAGATGTCTCCCAAGTTCCATCTCATTGTTTACCTATAGATCCTAATTCTGTGCTGCAGTAATGGTAACTCAATGATATCAATCAACCATTTACAAGGCACTTTAACATAGATTATAGCTTATCCTCAGAATAAACCTGTAAATTCAATACCATTCCACACCTCAAATAAGAAACCTGGAACTTTTTAAAAGTGACATGGCCAAGCTTCCACTGCTGGACCTCAAACTTCCTTTCCTTCCTGCTGCCTTCACCTGTCTTCCTATACAATTCCATTTTCCCTTTCCAAACCACTTATATCTCCTTTTTCCTCTTCCATAATAACCATGACCTTATATCCAATTCCTAAATTTCCTAGTTTATATCCACAATCAACACTGAACAAGACATCTTATGTATTTCTTAGCTGGCTTGTTGCTTTTGGCAGTGATGGATTTTTTAAGCTTAGAAGTAATTTGGATTCTAAAATCTGTTTTAGAGATAGTTTATGGATTTTTTTCTCCTTTGCTATTCTTTCCAGTTTCTCTTTAAACATATTTTAACAGGTAATAACTCTTATTTAGAAATAAATCATGTTCATTTTGAATTTTTTAAGATTGTCTTTGATTCTTGAAATTTTTTCACCATATGCTAAAGGAGAAAAAAGACTATTTAGTTCAGTGATTTTTAGATACAATTGTGCTTTTAAAACAGATGACATTTGTTTTATTATATCTGTTTGGGCTAGAAAGTTCAGTGGACAATGGTCAGCACTTTATTTCAAACTATTTAATCGAATTGCACAAATAGATCAAGTAGTAAAGAGCACTTTCCTCTTCCTCACAGTAGTTCTACCTGCTTCTAGCCACATGGAGGTCATTAAAATATCCAACGTCATTCTATTCCTAGAAAATTTTAAACATCAACATATTCTGTAAATGTAATCTTTTCCGAAAAACCTAGTATTAATTAAGAGTACTACTCAGAAGATAAATTATACCAATGAGAACATTCTATGTCTCATAAAATTATAAAATAAACTTTCTGTTCACATGAACATTTCATTCAGTGAAATTTATTGATGCCTATGCAATGCCAGGTAATGTGCAAAGTACTAAATGAGACATTAAAATGAGCTAGACAAAAATCCTTCTTCTAAGAAGGAAAGTCTAGACCAGTGTCTTTCCAAGGGTGTGCCTCTTTCTACCAACATCCAAATTGTCTGCAGAACTTGTTAAAAATGCAGATTCACGAACCCCACTCCAGATCTACTGAATTATAATCTGCAAGTGGGATTCAGGAATCTGTACTTTTAATAAAAGCCATCTTATTATATAAACCAATGATTAATAAGCTAGTGATTCTGAGGCTTATTAATTGGAGAGGCACCTGTATGTCAAGAAGACAGACATGAAAAGATACAGAAGTACAATACCAAGTGATAGTTATTTTAATAGAAATGGCATTGATAAATACTTAACTTTATGTTTCTAATGAATGTAAAATGTGAATATGTGACCTAACGTATGGAGCGAGCACCTGGACAAATATTTACCTTATT
The DNA here is from genome assembly GCF_003255815.1 of Theropithecus gelada. Classification (NCBI taxonomy): domain Eukaryota; kingdom Metazoa; phylum Chordata; class Mammalia; order Primates; family Cercopithecidae; genus Theropithecus; species Theropithecus gelada. The sequence continues at coordinate 103,752,638 of NC_037673.1, read as the reverse complement.
TCTATGCCTTAGGTGTCTTTAAGTTTTAATAGAAATTAAACATATTCTAAAGATTCTGTTTTGAGCTAGATATGTCAGAATGAGGTAATGTTTGCAAGACTCAGGAATAAATCTGCTATGCAATGAAGTAGAAAGATACCTGTATAAATCACTCAATTAAAAAAAATTCTCACCCGGGTATGATGGCTCATGCCTGTAATCCCAGCACTTTGGGAGGCTGAGATGGGCAAATCGCTTCAGCGCAGGAGTTCAAGACCAGCCTGGGCAACATGGGAAAACCCCGTCTCTATAAAAATACAAAAAAATTAGCCAGGCGTGGTGGCACGTGCCTGTAGTCCCAGCTACTTTGGGAGGCTGAGGTGGGAGGATCACCTGAGCTTGGGAAGTCAAGGCTGCGGTGAGCTGAGATTGCACTGCTGCACTCCAGCCTGGGCAATGAGAGTGAGACCCTGTCTCAAAAAAGAAAAATAAAAAAAAAATTAAAAAATTATCTTTAACATGAACAGCAATAAAAATGCTAAAGAGGTTTTGACTTCTTACATGTTTCCTAGCAAAAGCAACATCAAGTCAATCTACTTGACGCCAACAGTACATACAACCTGGTCGGTTCAGATGTGCAACTGGCAGCATCTCAGAAATATCCATCACTTGAGTTTTATTGTTCTGCTCAATTCAACCGACTGCTCAGCACAACGAAAAGTGATAGTTCATACTGGTCACAAAGGCTGTGTACATAGCCCCAAGGAAAAAATGTCTTTATTTACTTTTTATCCAGTACTTCAAAATGGTAAATAGAACTAACTTCCACAAGATGCTGAACAATCAATAGAAAATGTCAAAGTAGGAAATATTGACAAACTAGTATAAATAAAACTTCTCAAAAAATTGATGTAGCTTTCCACTGTTTATTTAAAAAGTACTAATTCCAATAAATTAGTCACCTTCATAATGCATGCATAATAGTTTGTCCTGTAGGTCATAATTATATATAAATAGGTAACATAACAAAGTGAAATATAAAAGAACTTCAGGAACCTGCTAGATCCTCTGTTCATTTCACTTCTTTCTTTTGTGTTCTTCTATTTAATAAATGCTTACTAAGTGATGTTGCCAGGCACGGTCCTGGGCACTGGGGCTGCCATGTAAAATGAGCACACATAATCATTCCTTCCACTTGGGGTTTATGTAATAGTTGGAGAGGCAGTTCATGAAAACTTGAACAAATCAAGTAATAAAATAGTGCTTCAGGGAATTTAGAAGACTTTGTGACAGAAAAGAACAGGGTAGGGGGCCTAACTTTACACAGGATTGTCAGAGAAGGCTTTTCTTGAAGGAAATAATCTAAGTACAGGCCTGAAGATGAGGAGGAGTTGGCCACAAGAAGAGCTGGGTAAAGAAACTGGGAGAACAGTGGCCACAAAGGCCTGGCAGAGGGGAGAGAGTTTGGTGAGTCGAAGGAACTGATGAAAGATGAACACAGCCCCAGAAATGGGGAATGGACAAGAAGTTGGATTGGTGGACTGGGACATAACTCATATAGGACGTGGTACTGCGCTTGGCTTCTATTCTAAATGCAAAAGGAAGCTGTTGAAGGGTGTTGTACAGAGAAATAAGATCAGAATTACTGTTTGAAAAATTTACTTTGGCTGCTGTGTACAGAATGGTTGGAGATAGGAAAAAGAACAGGTAGGGGACTGTGCTGTGGCCCGAGGAAAGGTGACAGTGGCCATGGAGATGGACAAAAGTGAATGGATTCATGGTTCATTAGATTTTCTTCTGGAATTTACCTGAAGTTGCTAGGAGCATCATTTTTAGGAAGACTATATCCAAACTTTGTGGATGTAGAAGTGTAGGGAAATAGGGTGTAAAAATTTTGCAATTGCTACCTCCCATCTCTTCTCCCATCCTAGACTCTGTCCTCTTTGGAGTGGTCATCACAGAACCATTTGCCTTTGTATATACAGATGGGGGAGGAGATGGAACAGGTGACACTCCTACAGGCTTTCTCTCTCTGATTCCTCCCACAGAGATCTAACACATTATGGGGTCCTCTGGATACATCAGCAAATATTTCTTGGAATCATTCTTTCATAGGTATCTGATTCCAACTCCAATTTTTGCCTTTTACATCACATTGTCAATAAATCAGCATTTTAGATTTAAAGTAAACCTGAAGCTTTTAGAAACTCTCAGTACCAGAATAAATTACATATATAGGTGTGCGTTTAAATATTTTTATTTTACTATTGCACACATATATATCCTATCCTGGCTAAACACTGTTTTATAATAATTTACTATGTGTTCCCACTAAGTAGTAGTAAAAGTAATTTTAGAGCATTTAGGTTAATTTATCAGATTTAATAATGCCAAACAAATGTGGCTCTTTTAAGTAATGAGACTAGAGTAGGAAAGAAGCATCAGGACAAATCTGAAACCACAAAATAATTAGATTTAGGCTTTCAAAAGCACTTGGCTCCATATCCTCCATCCCACCCACAAGGAAATAAAAGGACAAGCCATTTAAAAATGAATTATTCTCTGAAGACTTTCCCTATTGTGTCTGTTTAGTCTTCACAGTTTTCAATATTGACAGTGAGTTTCTTTTCACCACCAATATGGCAAGTTTCTTTGAGATAAAGAGAGATTTCACCTTTCATTGCCTTGTGTTATTTCCCCTCTACTGAACTATGTAAAGAAAGGTAAATGGTAAAATGGCAGTGCATGAAATGGAGCGCTTTGGACTATTCACTCCTGTACAAGAAGATTGTTTTTTTTTTTATGTTGTCAGTTTATATTTGGGGAAAAAAAATCTGCTTTAGCAAAGAATTATTTTTCTAGAGAGGTAATTAGGAAATATGTAACTTCTGTTTTAAGGGCATGTTTTCTACCAATGGCTGCCTACACTTAGAGACACTGGTAATTGTGTAATTGTAGGCGAGCCCACAGCTAAATAGCAAATGAAAGACTAGGACTTGGAATATTAGGGATATGTGCCTTTTGCTCTGCATATAGTAATAATATAGTAGATAATCCTGTTAAAACCACTACCTTTCTCGTCAAGCTCTCTCCTTCCCCCAAAAAGTAAATTTTTGAAGCTATTGATCAGTGAACTAAATGTGCTAATTACTTGTCTTCCTCAAATCTGAGCATATAAGATTACTTAGAAGTAATATTACCAAGTTGAGTTTCTGTATGTACAATTAAATGTAGTATTATTTCAAAATACAATACAACCTCTTCAAAAAGAGTAACTAGGGAATATTTGGGGTGGGGGTCATCTTTACTGACTTAAAAAAAAAATCAAAGTATGTAGCTTTTTGTTTCTTGGAAAGAATCCTAGAGCCAAACTCTCTTAAGTAAATAAAGGTTTAAAAGAATAAATGTTTCACAACTAATGGTGTGATGGATTGCCACTGTATATGTATTTCCCTGCAAAGCTAGTCAGTCTTTTTTCTCACTGCCTCTTTAATCTTCGTGAAAAACCTTTCCTTAGAGCTTGAGCAGGTCCCATAGGAGTCCTATTTTTTTCTTTATGTGTTTCTACATGCTGCTTCTCTTTACCAGATTTTAAGATATACTTGTTTTCTACACCCATGTTCAAAGAGAAATTGTATTTTCTCACATTAATTATTATTTATAATTTTCTTTGTTATGGCAGGCATTATCCAAGAACCTTGTTTCCCAGGGTAGCCTAAATATTTTAAAAAGGTTTGCAGATGGTGAGAAATGCAGTCATTTTTAAATATCATTTGCCATTCGTAAAATATTTGGATATTTGAGATCTAAATGCCAGAGGAGGTCAGTTATAGGAGCAGGTGAATTTAGAAGAGTAATTGCCAACATGATATGAAAAAAGCCATGTGCAACCTCCATCACTGTTGCTTCTTAACTTCTTGGAACACATGTAGAATACCCGTCAGCATATGGCAATAAAAAGAGTTGGTTGAGTGTTGACTTATCATTATAAATCATCAAAAAATTAAGATTTTTCCCCCATTGTAAAGAATACTGCTTGGAAATTAAAGAACATTTTCTATGAAAGAAAATTACTATGCTAGTGACAAAAGTATAATCTTGTGATAGATAATAGTTCTTTTATATCAAGTTTATTTACTAGAGAATCATTTTGTGTTCATAGTAGCCTTATGAGAGCTTATTAATAGGAAATTTTATTTTCTATTTGTTTTGGTTTTTACAGTTGGCTCATACTCCTTTATGTAAAAGAAACTGATTGTTCCTAGCTATTGAGCATATAGGCTGCTCAAGAATCAAAGTCTTTAAATAAGCCTTCTACCAAAGAGTCTTAAGCATTTGCTTGGTCCTCTACAATATCCACTTCTTTAGGAAAGTAACTCTGGAGTCAGAGTAGCCATTGCATTTTTCCCTCATACAGTTAATTGCCTATACCACTGCAAGCAACACAGCCCTGAGCCATTATTTAAATATTGCTATTATATAATGTAGTTACAGTTCTTATTATTAGAGGCCATTTATTATTTATAACATGTCACTCTGTCATGGCTAGTTCCCCAAAATAGATTAACCTTTAACATTTTAAATATTTAAGAGAAATTGATTTAGCATTTATTTTCTATTTAGTGTTTTTATTAAAAATCATAGGACTTTAGGGGCTTCATTTTAATAACCACTGAGACCTATTCTTTATATAGCTTTAAGTTTAACTTTTTTTTCTAAAAACTTGCTCATTCACTTATGCAATTTTCAATTATTATTTTTAGATACATCCTTTATTGCTTTATTTCATTTAAATGTTTAACCGGTAATTTTATTGTGCTTTGTCTTTAAACAAAATTCAAGTCAATAGTCCAGTAAAAACAAATGTTTCCAACTAAATGGGCTAGGAAAATCATAACTTATGGGAGAAATCAATTGTAGATAGCTCCAAAACGTTATTAACTGAAAAGAATGTGTGTTTGAAGTACTAAGTATTCCTGATTTATTTTGAAGCAGAAAATAAATGTTGTCACTACCTTCTCAACTGTCTTCTTCCATATTATCTTTTTTAATGGAAAAAAAGGAAGCATTTACTTCTTTCCCTATCATATACTAGCTAATTATTCTGCCTTCCTAACTTTTGACCTGAGAACCAGCTATTAGACGAGTAGGAGGTTTGCCAGAGATCATGACACACATTAATTACCAAATTAAACATCAGAATATTCTCACCATACACAAGGGCAGAAACGTGAATTTACCTACTCAGGAGATGCAAGGGAAAAGAGTAGGAAAGGATGCAAGTAGCCAGAAGGATTATAACTACTATAATCAGAAAATGAAGATGCAAGTAATACAGGTTTGGTGGGGAGGACAAATGTGTTAGCAACGCTACCTATTACTTAATCTCTCTGTAATTTCTGTCAATGCACTCCTCCCTCCTCTTCCTCATCTAGATCATCAAGAATAGCATGGAGTTAAGAGCTTCAGCTCTGAAGTCAGCTCTCCCAGGTACAGCTGCAGAACCATCAGCAAGTTACTTACCTTTTTAAGTCACTATTACATCATCTGTAAAACTGGATTTATGCAACATATTTAGTGAGTGCCTGATATGTGTAGGCATTTTTCTAGAAGCTAGGGCTTAGCAGTGAACTAAATAAAGTCTGTGCCTTCAACACTATCTACCTTATTAGGCTGTTGGTGGAGTCAATAGGATATAAAGTTTGGCACAGTGCGTTGTGTAGAGAATGTGCTCAGTTGATGTTAGATGCTTTGTTTATCAGTGCCACAATTTATGTGCAAAAGCATTGCATTAGGTGTTACAAGAAATGCAAAAAAGTCTGTGAAAGCATGAAACTCATCTTTTAGTATTAATAATCTGTTTGCATATTAAGATATTGATTACTTTAGGTGGTAATTCCCTAAAGTAGACTCTGAGGCAATGATTTGAATGTATGTCGTTTATTTAAGAGGTTATCTCAGGACATACTGGTAGGGGAATGGGGATGAAGGAGGAGTCAGAAAAATAATAGTCATTAGAGAGTGCATTAATGAATACATTACTACTGTGGACAACTGGGGCTCAGTCCCACTTGGGGGTTTCTGCAGGATGACAAAGCACACCTCAGAGTTGTCTCCCCAAAGGGAGAAGAAACTGGGAGATTTATTAGCCATTGCCTTTCTGTCATTGGCCAGGGGCTGCTTTTGGGCAGATAATTCTATGGCATTTCTAACCAGCACTATATGCAATCCAGGCATGCTCTGGGGCCAGAGAGTGCTGTCAACAAAGTCACAGACAGGTACTTGCAACAGGAAGCCATTGGCCTTTTCACAACCAGTGATCGTTGAAGGAATATGGGAGGGCAGTGATAGCATCTGCTACATAGATCTTCACCCAAAAACTACAACATAAGGCAGGATGTGGCAAGATCAAAATACATAGAAACTTAAGAGAAGTGTAACTGTGCAAACATTGGTTTTGTAATTCTTTTTTTAGAATAAAGATGAAAACAGTATGGAAACACAACACCTGAGTTACAGAAAATACATATACTTGGGAGTTTTTCTTTCGAGAACCATTACAGGTAATTGGTTGGCACTGAGGAACATTTCAGAATAGTCACCACTATTTGATCAGCTCTTTTATCAAATTAGAACTTAATTACATCACATCTATATGAAAAATCAATCTGTTTTTTTCTTAGTTGCTGAAGCACTTGGAGACTCCAACGTAAATCAAATCTTTACATCAATTTTCCAGGAAAAGAAAATGATAAAAATCTTTGTCCTTGAGGTTCCACTTGACAGGGTCAAAAGCAATTCTTTCTTTGTATTATACCATAACACAAATCAGAAAATGTAAAGATTTCAGAATTGCTCTATTTCACGTATTATCTTCTTAGTTTGCCTCTGCAGCTGAACAAGTGTTATTAGGCACAAGAAATTGTGTTGAATTCTTAAACTGGTCTGGAGAATTTCGTGATGGATGGTTTACTCAATTTGAAACAGATCATCTGGTGAAATTGCTTTCAGGTTAAAAGGAGGGTTCCTAAGATTCTTCTTAGGGCGGATCCTCACAATTACCTGGTTAAGTCCAGAACTGCTAAACTGTAGAGTATAAAGATGCTGGGTACATTGATAGTGAATATAATAAGAAGAGAATTCTAGATGGAGACTAGGGCAGCCTCAAAGCCAAACCTTGTCTTCTTTAAAGTTTTATAGAGGATTAGTACTGGACTGACCACTTATTTACCATTTTTAACCCATCTTATTCTGAATAATCTAAACCTTCATTAATGGTTATTAATTTGACATGAAGTTCTATGCAAATGGCTAGATACCATCTGGAGTATTCTACCCAGTTACATGTAATAAATATTTCTCTAATAAGACTCCTTTTACCTGGTTAGAAATGTATGTGGCTCTCCACCATGAAGTTTAATTTTTAGTGAAACCCAAACCACATTAATGCAGACAAATAAAGTGATCTTTTATGTACTTCCTTCATATTTTTGGTATTTCCTGGTGAAGGCTGCAAACTAAGCTCTGAAAGGAACACTCTCTCAGAAGACAAGTCTTGCAAAGTTGGGCGTAGTGGCTCACCCCTGTAGTCCCAGGTATTTAGAAGGCTGAGTCCAGGAGTTGAAGTCTAGCCTGGGCAACAAAGTAAGACCCCATATCTTAAAAAACAAAAAAACAAACAACAACAACAAAAAAAAACAAAAAAAAAACTCAGCTCATATGCCACTTCTTTAGGCAGAACTTCTCTGGTTACTGGATCTAAAATAGCATCCCCCTCTCCTGGCCCCTCATTGCCATCACTTCATCCAGTTTAGTTGTCTTCAGCACACTCATTGCTCCCTAAAGTTCTTCTTCCTTCATCTGTTTGTATGTTTGTCTGACAGTCTCCACTAGCATGTTACCACTTTGGAGGAAGAGAATTGTCTGGCTTGTTCATTGTAATAACCCAGTGTCAAAGACAGTGACTCCCACAGTGTGGGCACTCCATAAATTTGTGTGGAATGAATCAATGAAACAGTGGGTATTAAGAATCCTGTGCCCTTGAAAATAAATGTAGCATATCAAGTACCCTAGTGTTTTAGGGAACAATATTAACACTTTCTAGCTTAAAAGTGCATTTCATTTTACTACAGCAATAACATAAGCTTTAAAAAGAGGCAGCTTTTCATGAGTAGAACACTGAGCCATTGACCATGCATTTTCTGAAAGGGAGCACTAAGTACAGGGCTTGAGAAGATGGCCAGGAGAACATGCTCTTGGCCATTGTGCCAGGCAGCTGTGGAACTGTATTTGGGAAGTATTCAGGAGTTAAGACTACATGAATTGGCCAAGACCCAGGAGGCTGAAAGAAACCCTATTTTAGAGGGCCTATATCGCAGCCATTCCCTAGTTACCCAGGCCTACTTACCAAGACTAGGAAAGGATGAAAATGCCATAACAGGCCACCAGAGGAAAGAACAGGCAGGGTGTATTGGAGGCAAGCACACCAGGGGTCTTCAGAGTAATCCAGTCTGTGCTTTGCTGAAATGACAGGTCATTTATTCTTTTAACAAATATTTATTGAGCACCCTCCGTGGCCCAGTACTATTTCAATATTTCAATTTCTGCCTTGTTTTTTCCTTCTCCTCCTTCCCACAACATACTTGCATACCCATTGCTACAGAGTCATTCTACTTTCGACTCTATTATTTATTAGCCTTTCATGAAAAATTTGATTTTCAAAAAGGGCTTTGCTACTATAACAAGTCTGACAAACCTTCTCTGCACACCTTATTAACACTAGTAGGAAGTGCTTTAGGCACTAGACAGAAACACCTGTTCCAAAACACAGAATGAAAGAAAAAATTGTAATGCTTTATGACCCACTACAGTATTCATTCCTGTCCCCCAAGAAGTTGAGAAGACTCTGAGCTTATTCTTTATACTACATCATTTATGTGCAGGCCAGTTTCTTCAAAGGTGGCAGATGACCCTGTGCCTTTTGGGTAATTGAGATTGAAAGTTAGGTTTCTGCCTGTTATATTAACCTGGTTTCTGATTTGACTGAATATGAAGTAGCCGGGCTTTAGGATTCCTTCTGTTATGTTTCCCAAGATGTGAGTGTGACAGGAAATTTTATTTTAAAACAATATTATGATCTATGCACTCACTGACAGAAGATGTTGGTTTAAAAAACAAAGACAGTGTCAATCTTAAGAAATTGGGTGCAGCTACACTGATAGTCAATTGCTGGAGAGATCTCATTCTTATTCATGGAGCTTCCATGGATGGTTTTTTTTAAACCTATTGTGTTTTCAAGGTCTGTATAGTCTTCTGCCCAGTGGGCCATTACCCACTGGGATTGAGCCAGTTAAGATCCTTGCATGGACTCAACATCTTCTTAACCAAAATGAAAACAATCTCATATTGTCTTTTGAATCTGTTTGAAGGGAGCAGTAGTTTTAGGAAAAAATAAAAGAGATCATTGAAAAGCTCTGTATTCATCTTTCTGTGCCCTAGGACATTGATTTTTCAGACATTGTAATGTATTACATGAAGAAATAGTCCCGTAGACTTTCATACATATTAGTGACTCTAGGGCCCACAGCATTAGAGCACACATTGCAAACCATCCACTTTCAGACATTCAGCATGCCTCGTGGTATTTCTGTCTGAGCTCAATCCATTTTGGAAATGAAACGTTCCATACACTAAGGGAAAAAGCGGGTCTTACTGGCCTCTCTCTCTTTCCCAACATCCCTGAGTACTTGTGTAGGGAAGCCAGCAGCAGGCATCATTGTTCAGAATCTGTCTGGTGATACCCAGTTCTCTGCCGTTAGCTTTCGAATCCATGTTTCCAAAAGTATTGGAGCAATACTGCCCCACCCATGTGTGCAGAGAAAATGTGAGCTTTATATTCAGCAAGTGCTGAATAGTCATTGAAATTGAATCAGGATTCAGTAAACCTGGGTCAAACCAGGTTTGGGTTATGTGACTGTACCTTCCCTGGCTTTCTAGACAGAGGGAGGAGCAGCCAGCAGTGCTCAGAGCAAGAGCTTCCCAAGGGGAAGCACAAGTGTTGAACTGTTCACCTTGGGTGGCTCTTGCTGCCCCTTCCTGGTTTCCAGCAGTCATCATGACAGCTGGCTTGGATTCAACTCTTCAAGTTGTGTGTGGAGTTGGTTTAACAATAAGCAAGAAAATATTGCCTTGTTGCCTCCATTTTCTACATTCCTTTTAATGAACAGCCCCTTCCTCTATGCCATGCCACCATCTATGCCCTGTGCTTTGCCATACTGTTTCCTGCTTCTCAATGTCATTGCCTTCAGCTATGAAAAACCTACTAAAGCGGCTCATTGATACTAAGTTTTGCATTACTAATTTCTTAATACTTTACATGTAAATATATGGAGTGTATGGGATATATGCACACAGCTACTGCCTTTGCATCATATTTAGCACACTAAATGAAGGTGGCAGCTGTTTAACTTTACAGAATTTCTGAAGAAGCCTCAGGGACTACACTATAGTTATTGGGCTACAGTGTGTAAATAATTAACTTTTCCACTGGTTGGAAATAAAAATTCAATGACCAGCTCCCCCATTGCCATTTAAATCTGGAACCTTCTATTCAAACTATTGTGCCTTGTTAGATGAACAATACAATGTTATTTTTTACTCAATTTATTGTAGTCAAACAATGTTAGTTTTTAAATCATTTACCCTTTGAATTTTCATGCAACTATCTATGTTCTGTGGCTTTTAAAATATAATAGCATGTATTTTTTTTTTCAACAAGCCATAAACAAGGAAGTTCCATGAAAACAGAAATGCATTGTAAACCATAGCCCTTACATGAGCAACTTAGTTCCTAGTGAGATTGTGGAGCAATTTTCACGGCTTTTAAGGCAAAGCAGAAACTTGTAGTGGTGACAAATTATACCGTGGAGACCTCTTAAACACTTAGCCTTGGTGAACATTAAACCTGTCTGTTCAACAGGTTTATTGCAGGATTAGGTACTTCCTGGAGAAGGATTCACTCTGCCTTTGACATTGATGTAAATTTGGCTTCTGCTAGATTTATAAAAGGTGCTATACAGAAGTCATTCAATTTTCTCAAAAGTTCACTTACGAATTTGGGGTGTGGATTTATTCATATTACAGACATCTCTTCATTATCTCTTGAAGTTTACCACCTAAGAAATATTCTCAGATTCATATTGAGTTAGATTGTTCCAGTCCCTTCTGATAATTCATGTCTACCTAGAAATTATATTAACTCTTTCTGGCCACCATCGTTTTGCTGATTAAGTGACAAAGGCAGTACTACTAAGATTCAGAATACCTATATTAAGATTCACATCTTGGCCAACATGGTGAAACTCCATCACTACTAAAAATACAAAAATTAGTCGATGTGGTGGCAGGCACCTTTAATCTCAGCGACTCAGGAGGCTGAGGTAGGAGAATTGCTGGAACCCAGAAGGCGGAGGTTGCAGTGAGCCAAGATCGCGCCATTGCACTCCAGCCCAGGCGACAACAGTGAGACTCCATCTCAAAAAGAAAAATAAAGATTCACATCCACAGTTTCAATGTGAATGTGATTGGCCCTGTCACTTTGGTTCTCAGTTTGCAGATTTCTCAAAAATGAACTAATATGGCATTTGAAATGTCTAATTGCTGAAGAGGAGTCACAACACTGAATAACTTTGCTGTTTTGCTTAAGTTTTAAGTATGCATTTTGCAACTGTGGCATAAAACTAGATCTTAGAAGGTTGCTTGGTTGCACTATATAGTCATCATTCAATTCATTTATTCTGTATTTAGTGAGTACTATACCCGAGGAATTGTCCTAGTGGCTGGAGATAAAGCACTGAAGAAAAGAGGCCAAAATTCTTGCCCTTTTGGGACTTGCATTCTAGTGTTAGTAAATGCTGTAAATACAATCAGTCGGTAAGTGATCTGGAGAAAAATGATGGAGGGCAGGGAGGATAATGGAGAATGGGTGCAAGTACCATCTTAACAAGGGTAGTCAGGGAAGGCCTCATGGAGAAGAGAACTCTATGAGAAAGATCTGAAAGACAAGAGAGTATGAGCCATGAAGATTTGGGGATAGGAGGATAGAGCATATCTGGGGGATGAGACAGGAGGATGATTCATTTGATGGTGGAACAGGGATGAGAGCAGTGTAACTGGAGTGGAGTGAGCAAGAGCGAGAGCAGTAAGAGATGAGATCTGGAGGTAAAGGACACTGGAGCATGTAAAGCCTTTACGGCCTTCCCCTCAGTGAGGTGAGAACCCACTGCAAGCAGAGGAGGGACTTGAGCTGATATACTTTAAGAGGATCACTTTGGCTGTTCATGAGAGTAGATCTTCTGGAGACAAAGGAGAGGGACCTGTCAGGAGGCTGCTGTGATCCATCAGTAATCCAGGCTTGGACCCAAGTGGGAGCAAAGGAGTTGGGGAGAAGCTGTTGGATCCTGGATCAATGGAAAGCGGAGCCAACAGGACATGCTAATGGATCAAATATGGGTGTAAGAGCAGATGAGAGTCAAGATGATGCCAGTGTTGTCATCTCAATTATTTATTATGTAGCCAAAATAAGGAATCCAAACTTTATTTAGTCAAGACCCTGCATTTTTTTTTCTTTTTTTGACTCAGTGCAAAATCTGTTTATCTGTCTTTAAAAAGAACATGATACTGGTAGTATTTTTTGTAAAGTAAACAAAGTTTTACTCTGGTGGAACAAAATAGAGATACTGCTTGAGAATTTAGTTGCCAAACACCCAGGTTCATCACACAGCCCCTCCCACAAAGTATAATCCACCAGCAATGCAAGCCAAGAGAGGGCTAAGTTTAAAATATAACAAAAGCAAGAGCTCATGCATGGCTTCCCTGGATCTACAAAATCCAGAAGAGGGCTGAGCAAAAGCTGGTGGTGTAGTTACTCAGCAAAGCAGCAAGGCTAAGCACTGGGAATCAACAACAGAATATGACACATTTCTTGTCTTTGAGGAGCTTAAAGTCTCATGAAAGCACTTTGTCTATCATAATTCGGTGGAACACTAGGATTTTATTTATGTCATTTACAGGGATTTATCAGTAAGGTAACTATTTCAAATACAGATACTAATATTGATATATATAAATATTTCAACATGTTTTTATGTATATAGAAACCAGCAATATAGGTATGTGAATGCAAACTTACCCGTATTCTTGTCCCGTATTTTAGTATTCAGAAATTGTTTGGCTACCCTGATTAGTAAAACAATAGTAAACTAAGAATTTATACAAGCTACTCAAGTTTTCTGTCTATGAAAAAGCTGTTTGGATAGTACCCAAATTAATCAGAAGATATTGATCAAGATTCTTTTTAAAAACTCTCTGTACATTTGAGTAATGTAATCTCAGCAACTTTCCTAGAATTGCCAGTTCCCAGACAGCCCTTAAAGGTACCCTTGACTGGGTTATGACTGTCCAAGGAAGTTGGAGAGCAGTTGTGTGCAAACTCTGAATCACTTCTGGTTTTGCCACCGTAAGGGCCGCCCCAGCCCCACAGCCCCCTAGGGAGCTCAGCCTCTCTTCACAACAGGCCCCCATTGCTCTGGGTCTTCTCCCACATGGGAGCTGAGGGAGCTGCCTGCATTCCTGAGGGTGAGTAGATCTGCCTGGACGCTCACTGAAAGTCTTCCTCAGCAAGGACTGAGGGGACATGGAATGGCAAGCCAGAAGTCAGGAAGGTAGGAAGAGACCTTCACTGAGGATTGTTATTAACATTTCAATTATTCTGTCCTGATTCTGTAATAAACATTTAAACCATTGTTTCTCAGTCTGCCCAGTGGAAGGTAAATTCAATAATCTACTTCTTTCTGAAATTTTCTTGTGAACTTTTATTGCTGCTTAACTCATATAAGTTAGTGAGTTTGTTTTTTCCTTTTTCTCCTCCTAGTTTTAAGCTTTCTTTAATTCACATTTTGGAATAAGCCAAAAAGAAACAAAATCATAAATTCTAAATCGAGCACTTAAAACGGAACTGAAGTTCATTGATTAAATATGAAAGGGAGCATCTTTAGCAAAATGAAAGCCAAGCTTTTAAATCTTCACTGAACATTGGTTAATCTTAAACCGTCTTGGCACTAGTTTCTTCGTACAATTTTGCATATCAGGTGTTTACAGACTAAATAGTAGATGAGCTCCAAGTACACTATGTCATTTAATGTCAATGAGCTAACCCTGTTTATTCGGCTCTGTGCTTAGCAATTGAAATCATCTGCATGAAAGTGCTCAGTATGCTACAATTAAGAAGCAGACTTGTGGAAGGCACACTCTTGGTTCATTTTTTAAAAAGACCATCTGTTTCTTGGTATACTACTTGTGCAGGTTTTTCTTTCATCTTTCACCTTCTCTAAAAAAAACCACACAGCTTTGTAAGGCTTTTGATATTATTTCATTCTTAGGTTTTATAGAATGCTCATTCTCTGGATTTTCAACTGTGGTTTTACCGGCATCCTCAAAAGATCATTTTAAACCCTCGGTAATCTTAGAAATTAGAACAGGAAAATAAAGAAGGCTTCTGCCACCCTGTTTGCTCTCTTCTAGCAAGTTAGCAGTTGCAGTCAGCAACCAGTAATAGTAGCTGTGATGGTAATAGTAGTGGTGGTGGTAGTAATTATTAATATTTGCAAGTGAACAGGGTAAAAGATATTCGGGGTTTACAAAGTGAACTTTTACTAGTTTCTTTGAAAAGTCTTTATGAAGGGATAGAAATATACTGACAGGGTATGAAATAGGAATCCTAAATAGGATTCTTAAACCAAAAGTTACTATGTCTTAGTGATACACCTTTGATCATACTCAGAGACTAAATTTTTAGCATGTTACTGAGAAAAGGGTTTCTGCTTCTGAGTATTTTTAATTCAGAAAACAAAAATTTTTAATCACATGTTTGAGGCATTTTCTCATTCAATCTGTTCTGAAGGTGAACTGTGTACATTATTTTGTGGAAGATGAACAAGATAAAGGGAAGAAGTAAAATATTCTTTAGTTAAATAGCACATTTTATACCCAGGAGCCATGGGAAGTAGGACAGCTTATTTATGAAGTTTATTTTCTTATATAAGAAAGAAGAAATATGTTTGTATAGCCTGTGCTCTGGAATAAAAATAGCAAATTTTAGACTTGACTTCATTTAAAATGATTAAACATAATGCCTATTTATTGTTGAACATCTTTGAGGAAAGAACAGCCTTTTCTGAAATTGTGTATTCCAAATATCTTTATTTGATTTCATTTTTATCTCATGAAACTGTATTTACAAAGTTAAGCAGGAGGTGATGCAGCTTTGAGGAAAACTATAATGTCAGAAAAGACATTAGATTACACGGGGTAGCCCTCCTCCCCTACCCCCCATGCTCAAGTAGAATGTGTATACGGTTGGGTTCTTGCAGTGATTTTAGTCTCAACAAAGAGCATTCCCAAACTCTGTTGTAAATTTTGTTTTAGACTTTAAAAGCATGACCTTAACCATGTTTAGATGGCCTTACATTTCATAAAACCTTGTGAAAACAAAGGATTGATTATTGTAGTCCCAAACCACCTAGTCTTTATTGAATAAATATGGACATAACACCAGGGATCTGGACTTTATGTTTACTGCACCATGTACACTACCTAGCAGTGGCTTAGGTAAGGTCTGTGCTACACAGAAGATCTTTAAGCAACCAGGTTATGTTCTTATTAGACTGCCCCATCAGAAGAAGAAAAATCTGTTGTCTGGAGCAAAGAAAGTATTAAATGAATCTTTATACGGTGAGAGAAAATATCTGCAAAAAGATGAGAAGTCCAAGGTGCCTACTGGTAACATGCAGATGTGGCACCACACGTCCTTTGTCTGCTGGCAGACGTGTAAAGTTCTTTGAACCAATAGATGTCAGGTGATTGAACACAGACAGCAGCAACAGCGGGAACTAGCAATAACGATGAAATGTTTGGGAAGTCAAGTTTGGATTAAGGTATTTGGTTCAAGCAGTTGAACAAGGCAGCAGACGAGGCTAGAGTAAACACAATCCTCCTGTTTAGCTGTTGATTTATTATAAGTACCAAAATTACTTTTACTTCTACATGCAAAAAGGTACATTCAGCTTCTAAAATTGTATGTCCCAGGACTAGATTATGCAATAACATTGTGGCTCACTGTAAATTTCTTAGAAGCTAAGGAGAAAACATCTCATTACTTTCATAAGTTCCTGCAGAAAAGAAGACTGTTATGTATTTTTTCCAGACTATTGGTGGAAATTTTTCTTCGCATATAAAGTATAAACCAGTCCCGTATCCCAGCCCTTACCCAGTCTGGGAAAACGCTCTTATGAAATAGCAGTTCTCTAAAATAAAAACACCAAAGACATATTAACTACGGTTCTTTTTTTTATTGTTGGCATTGAATACAAATCAACATTAAATCTGAGACCATTTTTAGTGTCAGATTCCCAGATCTAAAATAGGGTATACAAATTTAAAAAATTGGCAAAAATGTTTTACTTATGTTTTATGCAGCTTGTAATGGTTGAGACTCTTCATTTAGAATTCAAACATCCCTCTCCAGATTCCATATGGAATAAATTTTAGGGGGTGCCAAAAGTAATGAAGAGATGCTTGGTCTAAGCAAATAATATATTTTAAAATTTCAATTATAGTAAGAAAGTAGATGTTCTTTATACAAAAGATAGTTTATTATCTTCTTCATCAAAGACTAAAATGTAGTTCAGTGTTCTATCCATGTTTATTTTTAAAACCATTAATCAACTAAATGGAGTATTGTCAGGAATCTTTTGGTTGCAATTAGTAAAAACACCAACTCAACTGATTTAAACAAAGAAGGGAAGGTTATTAGCTCATGGAAATGAAGAGGTAGTTCTAGTTATATGTAAGGTTTGGAGCAACAGTTCACAGTTGTCAGGCTTCAGCTCTGTTTTTCTCCAATTCCTTCCACTTTGTCTTACTCAATATATTGGTGTTATTCTTAGGCAGACTTTCCTTTTGGTAGCAGAAAGGGCTACAACAGTTCTAGACCTTATACCTCATAAGTGCCATCCTGAAGAAAGAAAGAATTCTCTGAGCATTCCCAGCAGAAGTCCCGGGGTCACTTGGGTGGGATTGACTTTTGTCAAATGCCCACCCACCATCGTGGCCCGGTGGATGGAATACACAAGTGTGCTTAAGCCAATCAAGGCGTAACCCCAGAGTTGAGGATGGCTTCAATCACCTAAGTACAGTTAAGAATGGGGATGCCCTGATTCTTTTTTTCTTTTTTTTTTTTTTTTTTGAGACGGAGTCTTGCTCTGTCACCCAGGCTGGAGTGCAGTGGCGCGATCTCGGCTCACTGCAAGCTCCACCTCCCAGGTTCACGCCATTCTCCTGCCTCAGCCTCCCGAGTAGCTGGGACCACAGGCGCTGCCACCACACCCAGCTAATTTTTTTGTTTTAGTAGAGACGCCTTGTTAGCCAGGATGGTCTTGATCTCCTGACCTCATGATCCGCCCGCCTCAGCCTCCCAAACTGCTTGGATTACAGGCGTGAGCCACCGTGCCCAGCTGGGAGGGCCTGATTCTTAAAGGAAAATTGAATAATTTGGGGGCAGCAGCAAATATTCCCTGCACCTGTGGATCTAAAAAAGGATACAGACTAGATGCTTAAGCTGAAACCCGTTGGGGAAAGTTTATCTGGTCCATCATCTCCTTTACCTTTCAGCAGAGAGAACTCATCCAATTCCTTTATTTGGGTATTTCTAGGTAGGGATATTGCAGCATTATCTTTTGGAAGGAAATTCACTTTTCGAAGGAGTAGTGTAATCAGTAGATTAAGGAGAGTTTTCCCCCATGACTCTAGTAACCCATCAATCCACTTAAATTGACTATGCTGTCTGATTTGAAACACTGTTCTCATTTCAGTGAACTACTTGTAGGGTTTAGAGAAAAGTTAAATTTGATAGGAATCATTTCACCAGTTTTACTGTAGATTTTTAAACCAAATCTATAATGAAGTATTCCTATAGAACTAAATTTTCATACCATAAACTCATGGTTGCATTTTATACTTATATCATTGTGTGAAGTGCCTCTTGTTTAAAAAAAAAAAAAAAAAAAAAACCTCATAAAATGAAACCTAAAGTCTTTCCCCTTTACTTTTCCTGCCTATCTACATAATATCATCCAGATATGCCCATTTCAATCCTGTGTGGCACATGCTCTTGTACTGTTTTTTACAGCTCTAAAATTGCCCTGGTTTGGCCCTAATTTGGATTTAACTTTTCACCCACAGCTGTTAGTTTTTGCAGACTAAGCAGTGACGCTATTGCCCTGAGCAAATAGCATCTCTTTCATGTTGTTTACGAAGCTAAGCCCCAAATGCTGGTCTTAGATGTTGCAGGGGAGGAGTCTAAGCATTAGAGTGTGCTCCTTCCTCCCTCCCACCCTCCACCCCTAATCTCCAGGATGCAGTGCAGTCAAGAGTTGGCGGACCTGCTTCACTTAAAGTTCAGAGATTCTCAGGGGAGCTCTAAACCTTTTGAACCTAAGTAGCACTCCCTGAGGATCAAGGGAACATAAAAAGTGACACCATCATTATTGTCATGATCATCACTGTCATCCACATCACCACTATCTCTTCATGGTTCCTCTCTTCCTACACTTCCATATCGGAAGAAAATGTTACTTCTCTGAACCCGACCATCTGCACATACACTTCTCTCATCCCATCTCCTCTGCCCTACTCCAAGACTTGACATGCCATTTCTACATTCTGCCTACTTGGAATATAACTAAGGCAACAAAACAGACCTCTCTTCCTTCAATCTGTCAGTTCCACAAAAATGCCACCTTCTCATTGCCCTTCGTGGCTACTGTCTTGGTGGTAAATAAAGTAGTCCATACCAGCTTCTTGAGCTCCTTCTACCCTCCCCATCAACTCATATATTCTCCTAAAGTCTCTCTAGCAACTCTCCATATATATTGTGAGCCTACTGTGTAAAAAGCTAATCATTGTTAAGATTAAAAAAAAAAGATCTCTACTTTTAAAGCACTTATAATCTTATATTAGCTATTTCCCACCCTAGTTAAGCCACTGATAACCTTCAAAGGGTCCCCAGTGCCCACCTGCACATCAGATCTTAGCTCTTCCCTAAGTCTTATACTATACTTTTCCAGAACATTTGATTCGTTGGCCAAATATGGAAATAAGTGGCAGAGCTAAAATTTGAACCCAAGTTCTTGGGGCACCAAATTGTGCACTTTCCTTATTATTACATTTGTAATTGCACTGATAATATATGAACACATTGTCCCGTAAAAACCTGTATGATGCTACAGATAAAACTGAAGTTCCTTTTAGCTACCAGTCTCCTTCCTAATCCTCTTTTCTGTTCCTTAGTGGAAAACACTTTCATAGTGGTCATAGTTCCAAATAATTTTATACATATTTATATGTATGTACCCATCCAAAATATATGGTATTTTGTTTTTATTATGTAAATAGTATCAGAGTGTAAATATCTGTCAATAATATGCTTTCTTCATTCAACAGTATTCCCTGAGATTCATCTATATTGATACATATAGATGTACTTTGTTCTTTTAGCCACTTTGTGTGTACCATGAAATAAATATACTATGTTTTATTTGTATATTCCCATCTTGGTAAACATTAAGCTCTTCTTCATTTTCCACTATTATAAATACTTCAGTGAACCTCTTTGGGTGCAGTGAGCAATGTATTTTGCTGGTTAAATCCCAGCTCTGGACTTACTAGCTATGGGACCTTAGATGAGTTGCCTTAACAATCTGAGTTTCATTCTCTTCATGGAGTTGTGATGAGGATTAGATGAATAATGTATTTAAGGTGTGGAGTTACAGGCTTGGCACAAGGTAAGCACTCCAGATAAAGAGAGCTGTTAGTATTATAAATGTTTGGGTCCTGAGTTGTATTCATTTTCAGTTTAATTGCTACTTCCAAATTGTCCTCCAGATTGGCTACATCGATTTATACTCCCGTCAGCAGTATGAGAATGTCCATTTTCCTAATTCTTGCCTACACCTTGTATTATCAAACCTTTTTATTTGCTGTTCTGTCCAATGATAAAGGTCCTCTCAGTGACATTTTAATTTGCATTTCCCTTATTACTAGTGAAGTATAACATTTTAATGTATTTACTGGCCAGTTTTATTTCTTCTGTAAATTATTTGTAGCCATTGCCCATGTTTCTATTTTTGTAGACCTTTGTAAAATTTAAAAATATATATTCTTGACCCTATTTTGTTACATGCTACAAGTATTTTCTCTTATTCTGCCACTTAAATTTATCTTGGCTTAAGATGTATTTGTCTTTTAGAAGAATTTAATTTTATGAAGCCACATTTTTCAGTCTATTCCTTTATGTGCTTTAGGTCTTAACAGTTGAGATTTGAATTCCAACTCTATCACTTACTGACTGTGAGGTCTAGAACAACTTTATAATCTCTGGATGCCTTCATTTCCTCCGCCATAAAATGAGAATAATAATAGTATCTACCTTATAGATTGCTGTAAAGTGTGTGAGTTAATGTATATAAAGTACCTGGCACCGAGTAAACACCACATAAGTGTTTTCTATTATTAAGTAAGCACTCTGCAACACAAAGTCAAACAGATATTCTCCTCTAGTCTCATAATTGTTTCAGTTTTCTTTTAAGATTTAAGTCTTTAATCCACCTGGAATTTACTTTTTATATGTGATAGTGACATCTGTGTATTTTAATACAGGAAACGTGAATTTTCTCTACATCATTTATCAATATCCATTTTCCTCTGATTAGATATAACACTTCTCTTATAGATAAAAATTTCATACATCCACAAGTCTGTTCCTGGAATCTCTTCAGCTAGTTGTCTGTTTTGACACCAACATTATACTATTATTACTGCAACTTACATAATGACTATATATCTAGCAGATTCATCCCACTCTTAACTACCTTTTAGAATTATCTTACTAACTCTTACATAATATTTCATATTAATTTTGTGATCAATTTCTTAAGCTTTTCGTAAGAATCATGTTGGTATTTTTAGGGGATTACACTGAATATAGTTTTGCACCGAATGATTTTTCTGAAGACAAAGGACATATTTATAGCATTAGATTTTCTCATTTTTAAATTTGGTATAGCTCTCCATTTCAGGTCTTCCTTAATGCACTTTAATAAAGTTTTATACTTTTTTCAACAAAGCTATTTCATATTTTGTTAGGTTTATTCCTATATAACATTTTTTTGATGTTTTTTCTAATGTCAGTGGAATCTTTTCTCTTTTATAAATTCTAACTGGTTCTTGCTACTGTATTGGAATACAACTGGTTTTGTGGATCTTGTAACTAGCTAATGTACTAAATTTTTAAAAATATTTTTAATAGTATGTCAGTTTGAGTTTGTTGAACTTTTTTTTAGGTAAGCAATTATATCCTTTGGAAATCTTGATCATTTTGTCTCTTTCCAAATTTTAGGCCTCATATTTCTTCTTTTTTATTGTAATTATCTAGGACCATGAATATACTGGATACCGGGAATGTCTGAGGCATCTCTTAACTTGTTTATGGCTTTAATGGACACTTACACTACTGGACCATCAGATCTGATGCTTGCTGTCAGGTTCAGATGGACACTTTAGTGAGAATCTCTGCTACACCATGCTGTTTCTCATTTTGTTGTTCTGAAGACCAAAACAATTAGCCTTAAAAGTGTATGTCAGCCTTCTAGAAGTCCTAGTAGATGTATTTATAATTTATCACTGATTAAGTTTTTAAGAGTATAAGATTTTTAATTTACTTCATTTGCTTCATACTTAGTTTTCAAAAGAGTCAGGCCCAATTGTATTATTTCTTTTCTTCCTGTAACAAGTTCTTTTCTTGAATTGCTTGAATAGTTTGTCCCCTAATCCCCCATGGCCAGGCCTTTACCCAGCCCGGATAACCTCCCTCCCCAAACCCCCATCCCATACTGCAAGCAAATGACACTGGAGATTCTGAGTTGCATTTATTTGAGTGGCTTGTGGTGAGGTCACTTTAGTTCAGTGTATGTAATGCTCCAAGAATAATTTAGTGACTTTACTTTTCTAAAGAAGCCAGGTTTGTAGAATGCAGCCAAAGTGTATCATATACATTCAGCAGCAATAATAGTAAGGTAAATATAAATGTATTTGTTTGCCTTCCTCAGGACTGACTTTTATTCCTGAAATGTTTAAACCTCCTTCGAAGAAGAGGACTGCTCTGGTCTGGTCCCAGTGCTTCAGGAGTGAGGCTTGATCCATTCTGACGGCCTTGCTCAATCTTTGTGCTCAGCCCTTCTCCTCACCTCTCTTGTTTCTGTACTAGAGCTTTATGTTTTATTTAGAGTCTCAGAATTCACTGGGTGAGGATGTGAAGGAGATACTGCCATTGTGTTTTCTTGAAAAATCCCTCAGGCAAAAAGGCCTCAATTAGTGAGAAAAGTAAGATTTTGCTACTTAAGCTTATGATGCAGGATAGGCTGAAGAAATATTTTAGTTTAGAGGGAAAATGTTTCAAAGGCCTCCAGAACTAATAGCTATTCTTTGTATTTCCATCATTCTCATTGTTGTTCAAGGATCTTAAAGACAATTTCATTCAACCACCTTCCTAAAGTTCCATGTGCTCATTAGGCAAGGCAGCTAATTACGGTTTGAAGCTCTGTTAGTCTAAAGAATATGCAAGTTATGTGTAGCCACTGAGCAATAAACATTGTTCACATACAGTAGATATCATTATTTGAAGCTAATTTGACAGTCTTGAAGCACTGTGCACAAATTGTGGCTCTTTCCATGGAAACTTGGCTCGATTGTTCTTTCTGAAGTACTCAGAATCCACTTAAAGGAGTTAGTAATGAGTCTTCAAAATGGTCTGACTGGAAATACTCCCTTCACTGTGTTTTTACTCAATCTACATTGATTCACAGTATAGAATTCTATTTAATTTTGTTCATTTTTTACCCAGAATCTCAATATAGGTTGCTCTAAACATCTGTTTATGTTCATTTAAGTGTACAAATGAGACTATCATGGGTTCAGTTAATCATAGTTAAGATGGGGCACAGTCTATCACGACGGCCATTTGCTGTGCTGCAGCCAGCAAAGGTGTGCACTGGCACGGCAGATAGAACCATTTTAGAAGGAGCTCACTGTCCCAGATCCATAAGCCTGAGGCTTTGGGGGCCGTTAATACTGTTCAACTTCCCAAACTGGCATTTAACATTTAACACTGTCCTCAGAAGATCTCAAACTACATTTCCCACCCTGGTGCTAGTGGTTTCTCTCCAGAGATTTAAATGCTCCCTGATATGCTCACTGAACTCCATTCTACCATGAGCATTCCCACTCAAGGGCCTTTGCCCCGCAGTCCTCCTGTCACTTTTCAACCCTCTTGTGCTTCAGTGGCCCTTCTCATAGCCCACTTCTCCTAAGTATTCTGACTACTCCAGCACATATGAGATTATCTCTACCTATAAACCCATAGCTCTTTATGAAGAATTAATTGTATATAGGTTTTTGGCCACATATCTCAGTTTTTAAATATGTCATTTTCTCAGATGAGCTCAAAGTTCCTTTAAATTTGAATATAAGGATATTTTTGGCTTTAAATGATATATTTGAATGCCTCCCACTCAACCCATTCTTTCGTATTCCAGTGCCGAAGAATTGTGCCTGAAACTTAACCTAGTAGATCCCTATTATCATTTGTTGAATAAAAAAGTGGATTCTCTGCATGTGAGAGACAGTATTTGAATATTGGAGAAATTCGCAAATAACCTAACTTGACTAAATAACCAAAATACATCATAATTAGTTCTTAGCCTACTGCCAGGTAGAATCACATTGGTTATTTGCTTGGTTGGCTCCATGTTTTTTGTTTGTTTGCTTTACCTCGTTTTGTTTCATTTTGGAGAGATACTACTTTGCAGCTGTGCTGAGCCAGGCACTGTGTTGAGAGTTCACAGGTGCTTAGTACTGAGCTTGTATGTATGTGTTTATTTCATTCTAAAAGCACAAAGGATGCTTATAAAGTAATATGACGGATCTCTAACCAACATAACTAGAGCTTTCCCATTTAGATCATTGTTACCGCCTTCAAATTCATTGTCTTTTGAGACTACTCCTTATTCATTACACTGTAGTCACACTTCAGAGGTCTTTACAAGGTCAATGTATGAAGTGTAAATGGATGATATGGTCAAGGAGAGGTAGAGGACAACAGGGTAGGAAGGTGCAAATTAGCTATTAATATTTTGCTCCATTCATCAATGAATTACTGTACATGTCATGGGAGTTTTATCTATTTTACAAAGATATTAATTATGATTTGAAAGTTTGACTATATTTCTAACTCTGATTAGAAAATGTCTGCTCTTGCATTTCAGTATCACATTACTTTCCATGCAGAATGGAAACTGCTCTAGAGATATTGCCTAATTGAAAGAAAATTAAGTTTAATGTAACAGTAGTATTATAAGCTACCTAAATATTGCATAATGTTAATGAATGTGTAGTTTCTTTGTTTTGTTCAGACTGTTTAAATGAAAGGTTATTGCCCTTCTTAGTTGCTTTTAAATCTCTTTGGTTACTTTAGTTTACTATTCATAACAATTTGCAGTTATTAGCCCTCTTCCTAGACATGTCCTCCCCACTCAAATCTTTTTACCTTCTTTCCTTTCTGAGTTTTAGCCAATTACCCAGTGGTATGAGGTGAGATGTGGGAGTCTGGTATGGTCAGACAGACCTGGGCTCCAGTCCCGTCCCTACTTCTTATTAACTGGGTCCTTAAGATGCCCAATCATCTGAAATGTAGCCTCCTCATTCAGACGATACAAATAGCATCTACATCACAAGAATGGGCTGAGGATTAGTTAGTAAATGTACCTGAAAGCACTTAGTGTGATGTTACCACAAAGTAAATATTCAAAAACTGTAGTTCCTTTTGTTGTTGTTAGGTTCAAAGTGCTTTTCGTAACAGTGGGTGCTATATTGTTTTCCCTCTTATTTTACATATATTTAAAATAGTTTTTATCAATTATGCATTAGTATATGAAGCTTAAAGTAATAAATACTGGATATATTTTGTTCACATTTAGCATATACATATAAATATAACATCTTGAATCTCTATGAAGTTTAAGGAACATGCCTTCTAAAAATATGTATTAGAAATTATTCTGACTACTTGACTACTTGGCTGACCTGTCATCTAGTTTCCAAGAAAAGGTCAAAATATACATTTGGATCCAGGGAATTTAACCAGATTTGCTAAACTTCTTGAGGGAAAAAAGAAAAAAAGCTTCACTCTAGTCGTGTAGTCTGCCTCTTTTCCTTTTCGGTTTCTTTGGGCATAATATTAGATTTGTTCCCAGTGTGGTCATGCCCTTATATTCCTGCTGAGTATGACTACAGTCCCATACTTCATTCTCAAGAAATGTTGCCCAGAGGTACATATGCACAAAGGTAGACACGCAAATTACCATGGGAGGCTGCAGCTGCCTGAGGCAGGTGAGGCCCAGAGAAAATGTGAAACATATAGAATTTATTAAAAGGGAATCTCCACCCCAAAAGTGTGATACGAAATTCCATTATGGAAATAATTCCAGATGGACAAAGTCTTGAAGATAATCTTTTAGTGTGGGTGAGTTATAGCTTCATCTATATATCCAGAGAGAGAAGATATATACATACATACAGGCACATAGCACATACATTGTGATCATATGTATACTCAGGTTGACCTGTTGTTGGCTGTATTTAACTATACATGTCTGTAATTGAGTGTATTTGGTGTATTCTAAAGTGTCATTTTCACAATATATACTCAGTATATGTTATTTCACAAATAGCAAACAATATCAACATGGATGTCTGAGGAGGTATTCCATACACCTTGTTTTAAAGTTATTTTGCTTAACAACAACAACAACAAAAAAGTAGATTATATAAGAAATCAAAGCAAAAGGAATTAATCAGAACAATGTTGGATAAAATCTTGAGTTTGGGATAAACTCTTTTTAGAAATACATCAGATATTTTATAAACGGAAAATGTTTAAGAAGGCACAGAATAGTTCTATATTTATGAAAGAGGAATTGGTTTTGTGTTAATGATTATTTACTTAAAAACTATTTTTATGTATATATACAAATAGTTGCTACACACTGAATTGAAATTTTTCTCACTCAAAATTTTCTCATCTCTTAGACTATAGAGCAATAATTTTAAAAGTACTATTTTAAGCATTATTATTCTTTTATTTTTAAGTTTTATGAAGATCCATAATCCATACATATATAGCAAAAAAGTTCAGCTGCCCTGTTTGAGTTGGAAGCAGGAAGCTAAGAATCTCACTTATTTGGGATCTTCCTTTCCTCTTCCCTCCTCTTCCCTCTGCTTCCCACCTTCACCCTCCTCCTTCTGCCTCACCCCTGGAAATGGGGGACCTAGAGGTCCTGCAGCAAAATTGGGGGTTCTTCAGCTTTGTGTCGGAATGTCACTCCTGGAGTTCAAAAATCTAATAGCAATTAAGCATATGTTAGATTTTCTTAGAATAATAATATATAAGCATTGATATTATTTTACACATTTGGTCCTTTAGCAAATTTATTTAAGCAAGATATACTTTTGGGTTTTGTTATTATATTTTATTATTAGCATAAATAAATATTCCATTAAGTAGCCCAGTGTATATGCCCAACCTGTCAGTGGATGTTACTTACCTGCCAAAACCTGAGTTATCTAGTGTTTATGATGTCTGTGCTTTTGCTCCAAGCCCCAAAGCAGGCTATTTAAGGAGAGAAGGTGGTTTTTCATCTTTTAAATATGCTTGGTATGACTAGAAACTAGATACAGTTATGTATCAGATGATGTACCAGAAAGTTTCCTTTCTAGGAAAGCTAGATTGGAGTAGAGCAAGACTGGAGTCAAGAAACCACTTAGACTGGGTCGTTGACTGAGGAGAGATGATGAGGATCCAAATAGAGCAGAGTCAGTGGGGTTGGAGACGCTAAAAGAGATGGTAGAGCTATTTAGAAGACGGGATCAATAGTGAGTTACTGATTTGAATGTGGAGGCCAGTGGCAGGGGGAGAAGGGGGTGACTCTCCTGGCTCTGATCTGGACAACTCTCTGGTGCCATCGTGAGATAGGAAATAGGAGGAAGAATAGGTTTGAGACAAAAGAGTGAGTTTATAAATGGACATGTTGCTTTTGAGTACCTTTGGAGCATCCAGGTGAAGCCCTGGAGGCAGAAATGCAGTGGAGAGCTCTGGAAAGGGGATCTAGGCTTGGAGTCATTAATATTTTAGAAGTCCATTTGTTTTATAATGAATTATGCAGATATCAAAGTGAAAATGTAATTCTTATAAATATGTAACTATAGATATTTTAGAGAAAGCTGCCCTTGTAGTACCTGGATCATATGATCAATACTTCTCTCTTGCCAACCAGTGACATGGTGCTCTAATGGTCTCAAGAAAAAAGCACTTGAGAAATGAAGAGCATCAGAGGAAAATTGATTCTGAAGTTGCACCAGTAAAGCTCAAATCATGGTGTAAAAACAAATGTCCCATCATTTTGCACTTGGTGTTAGGATGGTTTGTATTTTTTGTGGTAATTTTGGCATTATTATTTTCTCCCTAAGCAAGCTATAAATCTCCTGTAGTTAAAGACCTATCTACCTTTTCCCTTTTATTCTGTCTTCACCTATCAGCAGATGTCCCACCACAGTTCTTTGATATAAGAATACAGGCTTTGGGACCAGGCAGACCTCAATGTGAATCCTAGCTTTACTGCTGACTAAATGCATGACTATAAACAAATCATTCCACCTCTGTTTCCTCAGTTACCTCTTCTGTAAAATAAGGTCTATGCTAACATTACTTATTAACTTGAACCACTTGAAATTGCTGATGTTTGGACTACAAAAACAGCAATTTCATGTGGCTTACCTTAATATATTGCCTTGTTATAGTGAGGATGAGATACTGTTTCAAGTACCTTGAAAATGCTCAATAAATACATTTTTCATTAATTATTGTATGTTTGACTACTACTAACTCTATAAATATACCTCATTAATTCTTTTTCAGTGGTAGTTTATTTCAAAGGTATATCAAGTAAGGCTAATATTTAAATTGAAAAATCAAAAGCAAAAAATAATGTAGAATGACATGTCTCACTGTTGTAAGGTCTGTAAAATATGAAATATTTTCCAGAGCTATGTTGCCCAAGTCTTTTTGTTCTTTGTGTAAGCTTAGATTACAAATCAAGTTACAGTTACAAAGGCAAAATCTAAATGATTTATTAGTTTTCATTTTGATCATATAGAGGTCGATGGAATGCACAAGGAAAGTTCTTCAGTCTTATAAATGACTAACTGAGACAAAACACAAAATTTCTATTCTCTTCACTTTTTATTCAGTCAGTGTAGTAAATGATGATTTTTATTATACAAACTACAGTAAAATTTCAATTGTCTGGAGATCAATTATCAACCAACTTCAACTAGAACACAAACCAAAAGCCTGCAAGTTATTAAAAAAAAACACTTTGTGCAATTAAAATAGATACCACAAAGTGCATGCGTAAAATCTCTCATACTTTTGTTTTTAAATTTCCATAATAAGAACTTTTAAAAAATAAATAAAGGCAGATGGGAAGAAAGTACTAAAAGGTATTTTTAGATGGTCTCCAAGAGCACATCATCTTCAGGTAGCTGCTTTACTTAATGGAAGGAGGAGAACAGCCTCTGAGATACCCATGCTTTGCTTGGGTCTGAGGGATAATCCCAATTTCGCTGTTTGAAATCTTGCAGTGTTAACAATTTTGACCACTGCAACTTCTACCCTAATAAAGAAATGCTGTGGTGGGATAATAACGCATGGCAACTGCTCTTTCTTACCTGTGTCTCTGATACTCTAAGCTGCATCAGTAGATTGCCAGTAATAAATATTTCTTTAAAAACCTGCTGTGATGATGTCTTGGATAAATTAATTTATTGATTTAATGTATCAATAAATTAAATCATTTCAGAGAAATCTCTTGTCCTTTCCTCCCATATAAACCTGTTAATTCCAACTTTATATACTGTTGTGACAAGTGTGATGATCTGATTTCTCAAAGTATCCAGCTAACTTAGGAACCACTGACAAACAGCTATGAAAACAAGGGAAGAGAGAAATACACAGAAAAACTAAAAAACCACAGCATAGTATGGAAACTATTAGAACAGAGATTCCAAACTCCATGGGCCATATTCAGCTCACAAACTAGTTTTGTTTAACTCTCACGATGTTCATCTACATGATGTTTTTTCTTTTGTCTTGTTTTGGTTGCTAGCAGTTAAATATCAGGTAATTCACATTTTAAAAAGTCTATTTCAAGTCTTTTCTTGAAGAATTGAAGATCTAGCAACAGTGCATCTACATTCCTAAAAGGTATTCATTCTTGGGAGTTTAAACTGACTGCAGTGTATGTGGTTCCAGTTTACCACAGCCCCCACTTTTATGGAGGGCATTTCAGTATCCCTAGTTCCTACCCTTTCCCATTATCTCCCCAACACAGAGGCCCAGTGTTGGTTGCCATTTATCTTTGTGTGTTTTTAAAAATAGTCTGGCTGAAAAGAAACTGAACAATATACTTGTTACATCTGAGTCACCATCAAAAGCGAGCAATAGGAAGGCAGGCCTAGAGGAATGAGTGGCGGATACAGAAAGGGAGCAAATGCATGTCTTTATGGAGGAGAAGGATATTTCTGTGTGTTATGTGCAAACAAAGTGTGTCCCTGTCAAAATAATATATTCAAGCACCTGAACCTGTTCCCTTTACCTACCTGGGCCCTTGAGGCATTGGGGTTTAGTAAAGATCTCTTCAGTAGTTCTGAGCACAGCTTCTTACTGCAGCAGAGTGAAATCATTATCATTAAGGAAAAGTTTGCCTAGATCTAATAAAGGCTATTGAAAAAGATAATCAAGAAAGTAAAAATTTCCAGAACTATTTCTACCCAAAATAGTTATTAATAAAATGAGAAACCTTTGGTGTATGAGCTGAGCCATTTGAAATTGTCCATATTTAACAATTTTGACCCACAAAAGTGGCAGTTTCACATGAAATAACCCACTGTAAAGTAAGATTGTGCTACATGTTTACATGTTTATTTCACTTCTATGGAACTCTTTCTTTTCCACAATACCAAATAAATGAGACAGCACTTTATCCAGGTTAAGAACATTTATAATATACTGAAGAATGGTTACAAATATTATGTAACTCTTTTAAAAGCAATTAAAACACTAGATCATGCTTCATTACAGTCTTAAATGCAGCTTATGTTCATGGATGTGATAATATACTCAGTAAAATCATTAAAAATATTTTTCAGTTGATAATCCCTCCATTATGATCAGATAGTGGCTTTACAAATCCTCTAATCCCCTGAAATGTAATACTGTCTCTGGAGAGGCTTACTTTATTTAGCATCTAATAAAATCTGTTCAAGAAATTAAGTGGATTGCACTTCGTTAGTTCTCCTCTGTGGATGCAACTTGCTGCTTTTATAGGGTTCACTTTAGAAACAGATTGTCACCTAAAATTCAGTAGATTTTACTATATAAGAAGCTTCAATAAATTCAGAGTACTTAAGCAGAAGCTTTTGGGAATGGAATTTTATTCGAAATCTTTCATTACTTGATGTCTGAAGAATTCTACCAAGTAATGTATTTAATGCACACAAATAATTTTTAAGCACATAGCAGTTACTACATGCTATAAGCATATCTAAGAAACTGAAATGTAATCATCAGTAGAGAGAGAATTACATTATCTGGTATTCTTTAGTTAGAACAGTTTGTTTTTGTTGAAAGCATAAAATTTTAGAGAACTAAAATGTTAAATTCTGCCTTTTAACCTTCAAAGCTATTATCACCAAGGATAAATTGCATTTCTTAAACTAATAATAGTTTGTTTATAACTGTATATATAAATATTTATGATATTACTGATTTGGGAGAACTGTCAATCATAGTCTGTTTTCTTGAAGACATCTCTTGACCTGAAAAATAGTTGGCTGAATATAATGACTATTACATATATTGTGGGTAGATGATAGAAAGAAGTAAATGGAAGCGTAATACTATTTCATCAAGATTTGCTTCAATTAAACCAAGTGGAATTAACCTTACTAAAAGACCAACTCAATCAAGTCTTGTTAATAGACTGATTTTAGCAAAGACAATCCTTACTGAAAATGCTCTTTTACAAAAAAATCAGGTGTTTGTTTGTTTGTTTTCATATATCTTGAAGTAAAAATATTTAGTGTATATAAGGTGCTGGTTACATCAGAAAAAATGTTTCAAATATGTTACAAAGTAAAGATTCAAATTATCAAAACTATTTCTTGAGGCTATTTGGAAAAGTTTCAAGTATCCAAAATTTTTTTTTTTTAATATTTAGGGGGTACAAGTACAGATTTCTTGAAATGCGTGTTTTGAGTGGTGAAGTATGGGCTTTTAGTATAGCCATCACCTGAATAGTGAACATTAGACCCAACAGGTAATTTTTCAACCCTCACTCCCCCTCCTCAGGATTTAATTTTAAATATTATTTTACTCAATAGTAAATATAGTTCTCCAGTTGATAAAGTACATCTAGATGTATACAACTTACATTTAGAAAATCGTCCATTCATTTGTATGGAATAATCTAAATTTAAGTACAGTGACCTTTGAACAATGTGTAGGGGCACCAACCTCCCATGTAGTCAAAAATCCTCTTTTAAGAGGACTGGAGTGCAGTGCCGCGATCATAACTCACTGCAGCCTTGAACTCCTGGGCTCAGGTGATCCTCCCACACCAGCCTTCCAAGTAGCTGGGACTACAGGTGCCTGGCACCACACCTGGCTAATTTTTAAAGTTTTGTAGAGACAGGGAGGGTCTCACTATTTGCGCAGGCTGGCCTCCAACTCCTGACCTCAGGCTATCCCTCTTACCTCAGCCTCCCAGAATGCTGGGATTACAGGTGTGAGCCCAGCCCTTATAACTTTTTGATTGCCCCCAAATTAACTACTGATGGCCAACTGTTGATCAGAATGCTTACTGATAACATAAACAGACAGTTAACACATATTTTTTATGTTATATGTATTATACACTGTGTTCTTACAATGAATAGAGAAAAGTCATTAGAGAAATGCAAATCAAAACCAGAATGAGATACCATCTCACACCAGTTAGAATGGCGATCATTAAAAAGTCAGGAAACAACAGATGCTGGAGAGGATGTGGAGAAATAGGAATGATTTTACACTATTGGCAGGCGTGTAAATTAGTTCAATCATTGTGGAAGACAGTGTGGCAATTCCTCAAAGATCTAGAACCAGAAATACCATTTGACCCAGCAATCCCATGACTGAGTATATACCCAAAGGAATATAAATCATTTTGCTATAAAGACACATGCAGATGTATGTTTATTGCAGCACTGTTCACAATAGCAAAGACTTGGAACTCAAATGCCCATCAATGATAGACTGGATAAAGAAAACGTGGCACATATACACCATGGAATACTATGCAGCCATAAAAAAAGGATGAGTTCATGTCCTTTGCAGGAACATGGATGAATCTGGGAACCATCATTCTCAGCAAACTATCACAGCAACAGAAAACCAAACGCCTTATGTTCTCACTCATAAGTGGGAGTTGAACAATGAGAACACATGGACACAGGGAGAGGAACATCACACACTGGGGCCTATTGGGGGGTGGAGGGCTAGGGGAGGGATAGCATTAGGAGAAATACTTGATGTAGATGACGGGTTAATGGGTGCAGCAAACCACTATGGCACATGGTGTAACATGTAACAAACCTGTAAAATATAATAATAAAAAATTAATAAGAAAATCATAAGGAAGAGCAAATGTATTTATTATTCATTAAGTGGAAGTGGATCATCATAAAGGTCATCATTCTCATCATCTTCACATTGAGTAGACTTAGGAGGAGGGACTGGTCTTTCTGTCTTAGGGGTGGCAAAGGAAGAAGAGGACGCGGGAGACGCAGCTACACTCAGTGTAACTTTACAGAAATACAGCATAATTTTCATCTATTTTCCTTTTTCACTAAAAGTGTATCTCTATGGTACCAATTCTTCTTCCACCATTTGCTTTAGTTTCAGTGCCCACTTCATAGAAGGGTCCAAGTCATAAAGGAAAAAAAAAAGTCCAAAACCATCTTGAGTAATGGGAACCCTTCTGCCAGATTGTCTGATGTCAATTTGCTTTCTTTCACAGCTTCTTCTACATCTTCATCCTCATCTTCTGGCACTAGTTCAGAAATACTTACCTTCATCAAGTCATCTTCTGTTAATCGCTCTGGTGTAGTGTCTATTAGTTCTTGAATTTCCTGAAGATCAGATCCTCATCTTGAAATCCTCTACCCCTCACCTTCTTTTTCTTTTCTTTTCTTTCTTTTTTTTTTTTTTAATCATATCTACAATTTCATTCATGATTTTCTTGATGGGCTCTGTCATAAATCCTGTGAAGTCATGCACATCTGGACAGTTTTCTCCAGCACTGATTGTTTTCACAACTATATATATATATATATATATATATATATTTCACAACTATATATATTTATATATATATATATAAAATAAGAATGGCATCTTCAATGATGTCATGCTTCCAGACTTACATGTTCTGTCTGGGTTCTCTTTCACAGCATTGATCATTCTTTTCAAAAAGTACCATGTGTAATGAGCCTTAAAGGTCCTTGCAATTTCCTGATCTGGAGGTTGAATTAGAGACATTGCATTTGGAGGCAAGTAGACATTTTGATGCCTTTGGTGTTAAACTCATGGAGTTCTGTGTGGCCAGGGGCATTGTCCAATATCAAAAGAACTTTAAAAGGCAGTTTCTTCCTGGCAGGGTGCTTCTTGACTTCAGGGACAAAGCATCCAAGGATCCAGTCCAGAAAAAGGTTGTCGTTGTCCAGGCTTTCTTGCTGTACAACCAAAAGACTGGCAGCTGGTATTCATCTTTTTCTTTCAAGGCTCATGGGTTAGCAGCTTTATAGATAAGGGCAATCTTGATCATGAATTCAACTACATTTGCACAAAACATAGTTAGCCTATCCCTTCCTGCCTTAAATCTTAGTGCTTGCTTCTTTTCCTTACCAGTAAATGTTTTTTGTGGCATTTTTTTCCAGAATAGGGCACTTTCATCTACATTAAAAATCTGTTAGACAGATATCCTTTCTCTGCTATGATTTTCTTAATGACATCTGGGAACTCTGCTATCTCTTGGTTGACAGAAGCTGCTTCTGTTATTATCTTGGTATTTTTTAAGGCAAACCACTTTCTAAAATTATCAAACCATCCTTTGCTGGCATTAAATTCACCACGTTTAGATCCTTCAACTTCCTTTTGCTTTAATTTGTCATTTACTGTAATGACTTCATTTTTTTCTTAAATTATACTAAAGTCTATAGGTATGCCTCTCTTATAGTAATCCTATACCCACATAAAAGCTATATTTTCAATACGAGATTTAAAAGATACAGAATTTCACCAAAAAAAAAAAAAAAAGCCAAATTTTCATGCCTGCTGGCCTAGCTGCAATAGCAGCTTCACAAATTCTCTTTTCTTATTTTCGATGATCTTTACATTGAATTCATTTATTCTGATATGGTGGACAACTGCAGCTGCAGACCTCAGTCTATAGTATGTATCAAGCAATTCAAGTTTTTCTTGTAATGTCATGGCTTTTCTCTGCTTCTTGGGAGCATTTCCAGCATCACTAGTTGCATGTTGTATGTGTCCCATAATGTTATTCCAGGTTTACAGTATTGCATTAAAATATACAAGAACTGCAAGAGATCACTTTTTACTCTGATATGCAATTTACTGGAGAGATGTACTGCTCATGTGGAGATGATTAGTGTCACAGTGTTTTAAGTGGATGCTCACAATACTCACCTTCTAATTGGCTCTGCAGTGAACAGTACTTGCACAGTCATAATAGTATAAATATCTTCTATTTTATTTATTCTCCTGCCACACTGAAAGTGAAGACAAGGACTCTCTTTTATTCATCTTTTTTTTTAATCTCCTTTGTTATTTTGCATGAAGTAATCATACAACAAATATTAGTCAAATTAACCTAAAGTTTAATAGTTCTTTGCATAATTTATTTCTCAACATTATTGACCCTCTTTAACTTCATAATTCTTAAACAAAATAATGATGCAGGATACTTCTGGTTAACATGAAAGTGGTGAGTATCCCCATCCAGAAAGGCATATTCAGCAATTCTTTTTTTACAGTCATGAATCTCCAGTAGTATACCAGTCCCTGAAGAGGTGGGAATGTCTTTGAAGAGTCCCAGTTTCACATTCCAAAAATGTCAGGGAGGAGGGTTCCAATGGACAGACCATGTTGATGAGCCATCTACATTGTCTGTCACCCTGCCTCCAAAAGGAGGAGATTGCCAGAAGTGAAGGGGGCAAAAGAGGATGACAGAGAGAAAGTGCCAGAATTCAACACAAAAATGACCTAAATCATTGTTATTAATACCATGTAACCTCTTGAACATAGAAACCTGAGAGGACAAGTGTGCCTGCATAAAGGAAATAATATATTTTTGGTAACAACACTGGACACACAGACAGCTCTAGCTCATTAATCACTTTCCCGTATTCCTGACAGATAACTAACCCCTGTCAATCAAAGAAGAAACAATCTGAAAGGAACACACATAGGATCACTTACAGTCCTATTAACTTGCATTTTATTTGAGAGCACCATTTGCAGAAAAGTGGGGATAGGGAGTGAAATGAGACCAACAGAACAGGAGTGACGTTTGTGGATCTTGTGTCTAAAGGGTTTTGAATCTATAAAAATTAAAAGAGCCTGTGAAGTTCCAGTTAAATACATTGCTACAGAACAGTGAAAACATGTCCTGATAAAGATATTGACCTAGGATACAAAGGAAGAATACAGCTTCAGACATTAAAAGCTAGATACATAAGAAGGGTAAGAAACCATGTTAGACTTAGGCTTCTTCACAGCAAACTGATGCACCTATCTATAAAGCCTCGAAGGTAAAATTAAGGATGATCCCAAAATTCAGTATTTAGCCATGTTGTTCTTCCCCAAGCATGAGGGTACCAGTCTTCCTCAAGCGTACAAGAACTTAGGGAATATATGATGAATCTTTCTTTTTTTAAAAAAAAAAAATGCTTAAAGGTGGTATCTAGCCACCAGAGATTAATCACAATAAAGATCTCAAGAACTTTAAAAAATTGTGGATAATCGTATGCTAAGTATAGAACCAGAGGAAAACAACCATGAGAATTGTGGTTACAAAAGAAGACAGAAACATTAAAACCTGACAATGTAAAAATAATAATATAGCTAACAAAAATAAAAGGAGGAGGAGGGAAAAGGGACAAGTGCTTGCCAGTTTTCTCATCTTTCCTAGAACTGATTCCTAATAGATTCTATCTGAATTTAAAGTGCAGAATTTTTTAAATGACTCTGAATTATTAAAGGTTCCATAAAATTTTGTCTCAATTGATGTAAATTATTTTTTAAATTATTGTATTTTATGGTAAAGAACTAGCTGAAAATCTGTGATTCTTATAGTTGCAATTCTATTTTGATTAAATTTATGTAAAAACAAATACATTTTTAAAAGCATGTGTAATTATATATCTGAATGAGATTTATGTATAAATCTCCACACATGTATAATTATCTGTAAGAGTGAGATTTATATATAATGTCCCCCAGGGTGGATCAGCTCCAGATGGTTTTCTTCTTAAGTCGTTGCAGGCAGGATTCAGATTATTTGCAACTGAGAATGGTTAGTCAGGTTTGGGACACATGCCTACCCCTGGCCTAAAGAAGGCAGGGAATCTTGGATCATATGCCCTAAACCGCATCCTATGGAAAGGAAAATTGAGAGTTTCTTGTGAGAAAATGAGAATTGATGCCAGGCAGGTAAAAACCACTGATGTCCCCCATCTTTGCCTCACTTTAAAACTTGCAGTAAAGTAAGCTTCTCTCCCACTCAGTATGCCACTAGAGGAATTAGCTGATTTAGTTTCTTTATCAGATCTGTTCCTTCATTCCTTTCAAAGTAATTACAGGCTGCTTCTTCCCTGTCTCATGACACTGATTATTAGCTAAAGCTAATTCATCAGCTGGATATAGGTGAAACACCTTTAGCTATCTTTCAGGAAAAGCTTAGTAAATTATTTGTCATTCTCCTACCCAAGAAATGTTCTCCCTGTAAGTAAAAGTTTATTAGATACCGTGAGAGGTCTTTGGGTTCAGCCATTTTCTGTCCCAGCTATAATTAGAAAGCTAGACAAATTATATCAACTCCTAGGGAAAAATCCACACACATACTCTTTTTAATAAATCCAATTTACTCTATTTGCTTGGTATTAACAACTGTTAACGTTATGTCCAAATTCCCTTCCTTCCTCGTTGGAAAGAACTATATTGCTAGAGCCAGTACATACAAATGGATAGTTAATTACTCGGCACAGAGGGTTATGTGATTCATCACTGCAATGTGGAAGTGAATGTTGCCAATTGTCGGCTTTTTCCAAACTGCATAGTGTTATATGGTTTATGTCGCAATCAATGGTGGCAAAACTCCAGAAAGAAATACCACCTAGGTGTCAGAGACTCATTAAACTGATCAGTCTGTAGTCCTTCGTCAGTGATTTCCAAAGCTAGCTATGTATCAAAATCACTTGGTGACATTTAAGGAAAAAAAAAAAAAAAAAGACAGCATTTATCCTCAAACCCACTGGAATCAGAATATTGTTGGTTGGGTCAGGGACAGATTCAGGATTTTGTAGTGCCTGAGGATTATATACAATATGAAAGCTCTCTGTAAGAAAAAGAATACAACACTATCTTGTTTCTACAGACTTTCCAAAACATATTACCATGTGAACACACTTCTAAGGCCTTCTAAGGTATAGGTCCATGTAAGTGATAAACCCTGAAGCTCAGCCTTCATTAGCTTCATGCTAAATCTGCCTGTGGGTTAGGGCCTAGGGATAAATGTGTGTGTATATTGGTGTATATATATGTGTGTGTGTGCACATGTGAGCAGTGTGCTTGTGTGCATGGTTTAAGCTCCCA
The DNA here is from genome assembly GCF_003255815.1 of Theropithecus gelada. Classification (NCBI taxonomy): domain Eukaryota; kingdom Metazoa; phylum Chordata; class Mammalia; order Primates; family Cercopithecidae; genus Theropithecus; species Theropithecus gelada. The sequence continues at coordinate 103,714,444 of NC_037673.1, read as the reverse complement.
GATGAGCAGAACCAGAACCAGGCCTCTCCCTTCTGTATCATCCATCCTGCTTATTCTATGCACCTCAACTTTTTTCTCTCAATGTTTCCTTTCCCTCCCTGTTTTGTTACTCCCTCTTGTGCTTTCTTTTCCTACTTCCCATTCCTTTGATTGTGTCCCCTACTTTTTCATTAGTTCCTAACCCTGACAATGATACCCGCAAGTCCCATTGCTGGAGTTTTGGATTGAAATAATTGCTGGACTTGAGAGATAGACAGGTATATGAGACAGCAAACTGGGAATGGAAGGAGCCATTGATGAGAAGATAATAGAGAAAATAAAAAACAATATAGAAAATTATTATTTGCTGTATTCTAATCTAGTTCTCTACTAAACTATCAAAACTGGAAATGTTTTAAATTTCATGTTTTTATTTCCTTTGCCTTTCTTATGGAAGAAATGCCCATAGCAAAAATCATTGCAAATATCTACGCTAATCCACATTCCAGACAACTGCCTCTGAGTTCCAACCGTACTGGTTGCAGTTAGGGAGAAACAATTGTGCTACATCTTCCGTGTTTAGTTTTAGTTTGTAAATAGCTGTATACTTTTTTTCCCCACATAATTTTACATGATTTTAGGTGTTGGATTTTGGCACCAGTAAATAGGTTTGTTTGCCTTGGGGAGCACTGAATTAGAGAGAAAACTCACTGTAGGAAATGTCAAGTTCTTAGTTTTACTCTGGGAAAATTAAGTGATCTATTCAGTAGAAGCCTTTTAAAAATGTTTTTCTTTTTACTTTGTAAAAATAAAGCAAGCATAATGTTGAAAAATTTTAAATACACAAACATGTAAGGAAAAATATGTATTACCTGTAATCTCCCCCTAGCAAAGACATTTCAGTGACACAGTCATCACAGTGATTGACATATTTGTAGCTACCCAATAAATACTTTTCGAATAAAAGAATAAGTGTGAACTCTAGACCAATGAACAAGACCCCTTTCTGATTTTTCCCCTAAGTGCTTATAATTGTGATAACTAATATGTACACATACACAGTCCCTAGCTTACGTTAGTTTGAGTTATGATTTTTCAATTTTATGATGGTGTCAAAGCAATACACATTCAGTAGAGATGGTACTTAGAGTTCTCAACCAACCATTTTGTTTTTTCCTTTCAGTATAGTATTCAATAAATTATATGAGATATTCAATAACTTTATTATAAAATGGGCTTTGTGTTAGATGATTTTGCCCAACTGTAGGCTGATGTAAGTGTCTGAGCACATTTAAGATGGGCTAGGCTAAGTTATGATGTTCTGTAGGTTAGGTATATTAGATGCACTTTCAACTTACGATATTTTAAACTTACGATGGGTTTATTGGGACATAACCCCATTGTAAGTTAAACAGTATCTCTATTTAAACAAATAGATATTGAATAATAAGAAAGACTCATCTAGACAATGATGATGCAAAGATTAATAAGAGTGGTCTTTGCCCCCTCAGTGGAGTTTACATCCAGTAGAAGAAATCAGTGTATTCCTACCAATCCAAGGACACTTAGACATACAAGGACACAAAGAGCAACTATGTAAAATTCCATGTAAGAAATTTCCTTCAAAATCTAAGAGCCAAGAAATTTTTTTTTCTTTTTACATCCTTGAGTCCTCTTTTTCTCACTCCACATTCAATCTATGAGCATATGCTGTTGGTCCTATCTTTAAAATCGATTCAAAATTCAACCCCTTCTCTCCATCTCTATTATGCAGCCCTAGGCCAATCCATTATCACTTCTTGCTTGGATAATTGCAATGGCCTCCTTATTGGTCTTCCTGCTTCTGTTCTTACCTCCTTACAGTCTGTTCTCAATCCAGAAGCTGGAGCAATTTGTTGAAATTTTAACTTAAATTATATCACTCCTGTGCCCCAAATATTTCGGTCAATTCCCGTTTTATTTAGAGTGAAAGCCAATATTGTTTAAAATGGCCTACGAGGTTATTTTTCCACCCTCTTTTCCATTAACTCCCTGATCTCATCTTAATGGCACTCCATCGTTTTGGAACAAGCCAGCAGTCTTCCTACCTCATGGCCTTGGCACTGGGTTTTCTCTGCATGGAAAACCTTTCCCGCAGATATCTTTATGGCTTACTACCCCAGCACTTCAGGTTTTGGTCAAATGTCACTTTCTTTGTGAGGCCTTCTCTAGCAGACTTCATTAAAACCTCAACACTCTCATCCTGGTCCCTGCTTTATTTTTCTCCAAAGAATTATTGCCATCTGACAAAGTATATATTCTACTTATTTATTTGTATCCAGAATACAAGTTCCCCAAGACCAGGAATTTGATCTTTTTATCCCCAACCACTGAAACATTCACCTGACACATAGTGGGTACTCAATTTGTATTTGTCGAATAAAAGAAAAGATAATCTATTCACTCTGCCATTATCCCCCATGTTCTTCCCTTTTCCTCCAGTTTCCTTTGCTTCACTATCAGAATACTTTTACAATGTTTATTGGTCAGTCTGACAACATGTGTGTTTTCACCAACCTTGGTGTCTTTTAAGTGGCGTTCACTGAAATCACATCCTACTCTGATGCACACTAGGTCAGACAATTTTTTTTTTTTTTTTCTTAAGACAAAGTCTTGCTCTGTCTCCCAGGCTGGAGTATAGTGGCGTGATCTTGGCTCAATGCAACCTCCACGTCCCAGGCCCAAGCAATCCTCCTGCCTCAGCCTCCCCAATAGTTGGGACCACAGGTGTACATCACCATACCCAGCTTATTTCTTTTTTATTTTTTGTAGAGATGAAGTTTTGCCATGTTGCCCAGGCTGGTCTCGAACTACGGGCCTCAAGCAATCTGCCTGCCTTGGCCCCACAAAGTACAGGGATTGCAGGCATGAACCGCCATGCCCAGCTTCAATTTTTTTTTAATCTGAGACCTGCTTAAAACTGATACTCTGTCTTTACAGTGATCTGAAAAACTCAGTTTAGAGAGCTGGACAAGGCAGATATATGACAGAGACACTAATGTACTTTTCTATCTCTGCAAACTAACATATTTAAACTCAGAATTCATTTCTCATCAAGTGAGGAAATCTAATGTAATGTCAGGATTTTGAAAAGGATGCATAATTCTTTGATGAGTAATATATGTATTTATGCAGGCTGGAATAAAAAAGAATCATTGAACCAGGGACTTTAGGTTCTCAGCTAATGTTAGAGTTGTAAGGTTCTTTTTCTTCCTCATCTTTAATTTTAAAATTTAATAGGGGATTGTCAGGGGAACCTAACATTCTACTCAAAGGGTTGGTTCCCACCAAATACAGCACCACTGAAAACCAGAGCAGTGGATCAGGTTCCTGTTAAATATAGGTTCTAAATATGCCCCTTGTTTATGACATTTTTGGAAGTCACATAATAGGAATCATTTCTACATACTCAATCAAATTTGTGTCTTTCTGTTTTCAAAATAAAAATAAATAAGGGACAATGGGTAAATGCTTATCCTTGCTGCTGATGCTTAAAACACATTTGTTTAAAAAATTCTTCACTTGAACTGACTTTTTCACCAACTTGTTCATCTCATAGGAAGGAAAGCAGATGCAACCTATAAATAAGTCTTGCATTACTGTTTCAGGAGTTACAGGGCAGGAGAGCCTCTACCCAGAAAGGTCAGGGGCCACAGCCAGCTTGCTCCCTTTGTGAGTCAGACAATACCTGAGTGTTGCTATTCTGAATTCAATAAGCAGAGTTATGTAAAATGAATGCCCCTGCATGCAGCTGCTTGAAAATGCTAGCACAATTCAAATTTTTAGTCTCTAATGTTATCCACCATTGATGGGCAATCATTTTTATTATTTGTATTTTTCCACTTGATTTTCAGAGATTCCAAGTTTCTAAATAAAAATACTCCACCATCTTTGAAATTTTCACAAACAATTGAGCATTTGCAACATTTTCTATAACCTTATTTTTCCCTGAATTTACTTAAGCTTCATGTCTTCAGATTACATGGGAAATTATCTGGTGTTTAGAAAGCTATTCTTTGCTGTAGTCTAATAACAGAAAAATTATGTGCCTTCCCATCATTAATTTAATTTAATAGATATCTACTAAGTATTACAAGGGTAGAGGCACTCTGCTAGAATTATTTTAAAGTATGACACCATGATAAAGGTAATACAATACCATTAATCTTTAGGGAAATGGAAATTAAAACCCACGAGAAGGTACTACTACCTACTCACTGGAACGGCTGTAATCCAAGAGAGACACATTATCAAGTACCAAGAATGCAAGGGAAACTGGAACCTTGCATACATACTGGTGGCAATGTGAAATGGTACAGCCACTTTGGGAAAACACTTTAGCAGTTTTTTATAAAGTTAAACATACACTTACCATGTGACCCACAAATTCCACTCATAGGTAATTACCCAAGTGAAATGAAAACATATATCCACACAAAGACATGTATGCGCATGTTCACAGCAGCATTATCTGTAATAACCCCAAGGTGGAATCCACCCAGATGTCTATCAGCAGAATGAAATATTATACAGCATTGAGAAATGAACAACACTACCAGTATACATAACAACGTGGATGGATCTCACATGCGTAATGGGCAGCTAAAAACCCAGAAGAATGTTTGGTGTTTGACTCTATATCAAGTTCAAAACAGGAATGGTAATGTGTGTGATTGGAAGTCAAGATCATGATTATCCTTGTTGGGAGAGTAGAAGTGACTGAAGTGGGGATGAAAGACCGCAGGTGTGCTGGAGTTGCTCTGTTTTTCAGCCTAGAAACTGTCACACAGCTGTGTGAACTTTGCTAAAATTCATCAAGGTGTACCTTCAGACATGTACAACTTTCTACAGTTAGTTATGCTTCCAGAAAGTTAATTAAAACTATGAAAAATGAGTGACACTTGATTTTCAGACATTCAGAGGTCCTAGATAAAACACACTCTGTATTCACTGCTTCAAAGATTTTACAATCTAATGGGGAAGACAGACATGTTGACAAATAATTTTAACATGAAACAAATTCTGGTAAGCGCTACATTAGAAATATAAAATAAGTACAATGAAGAAAAGGAAAATGTTTACAAAATGTTGCAAAAAAAGAACGATCTTGAAAAAATGTTTTAGAGTGTGGTCAGTGTGCAGTTTACTATAGAAAATAGGAAGAATATAATAATGCACAAAAGTGGATGGAAAGGACATAAATTAGAAGTAAAGAGATTTAAAAGTATTGGATTATATACAAAAGTAACTACCGTTTGAGAGACCAAATTGTTTTAAAGTGTCAGAACACATTAGCTATTTATATCCTTAAAAGGAAGCTCTTTTGTTTTCACTTGACTGACTTTGCCCAAGCTGTAGGTTATTCTTTCAGTGGTTCTCAGCCCTAGCTGCACATCAGGATCACAGAAACTTTTGTAGCTTCTCCTGAATCAGATTCTCCAGGGGTGGGACTCAGGTGTCTGTACTTTGAATAGGCACCTGTGATTCTCCTGAGCAGCCTGAGTTAGGAGTCATCCCTGTAGTCCCTGCGGGGTGGAGGGAGCCTTCGCAGGGACCATCAACGCAATAAATGATTCTGAAAGTGTCATTTCTTTGTTTTTGGAGCTTCTGTGTCTTCTACAAAGAAGAGCACGTTTCATATTTATCTCTTTGTAACCGTGCCAAGAAATTTCTTTGCAAATGGCTTTTATCGAAGTATTACATGAAAGATGTTAATCCTACTGTTAAATTTTAACCCTAATTCTTTCAAGCACTAGGGCTTTTCTTCTGATTTTATTACAGGTACATAGATCCATAGCAGAAGATAGAACTGGAAAGGACAAAGTGGCACATGCAGGTCGCTTGTTAATGCACTTGTATGACTAATCTTCCTTCTATGAGGAGGAAATGTATTTTTAGTCCTCACATTTATATATCCGATGTTCCATTGTGAAAATGTTGTCACACTTAGAAAATGTTAGTCCTCTACTTAATTCATTCACTTGTTATCTATTGTTAGCTTGTCCATACTTTTTTTACTCCTTGTTTTGAAATCATTTTCGAATTACAGAAAAGTTGCAAAAATAGTAGAGTTTACATATAACTCTTCACCTAGCTACCTCTAACTTTAACAACCTCTATAACCACAATACACTTATCAAAGCCATGAAATTAACATGAAACAATTAAGTGAACTACAAGTCTTATTTAAATTTAACTAGTTTTTCCTGATTTGTCTCTTCCAGGATCCAACCCAGAACCCCACATCGTGTTTAATTGTCACGTCATCCTAGTTTCCTCCAGTTTGCAACAGTTCCTTGTCCTTTTTTTTTTTATTTCATTACTTTGGCCTTTTTGATGAGTGCTAGTTAATTAATTCATAGAATGCTTTTCATTTTGGATTTGTGTGGTGTTTTCTTATAAGTACATTGAAATTATTCATCTTGGCAATAATATTGTAGAATTGATCAGGGAGTACATGTGATGTTAATATGTTTATATTTATCTGACTATTTGTATCAGTATGGACTTGTGGATACTTATTTTATGAACTATAATACATACTATCATTATTTATTTTGATGCTCAGATTGTTCCAGCTTTGGTCACTGGCAGCAGCTTCTGATTGGATCCTGTGTCCTTTTGAAATGCCCCCATTCTTTTAAAAGCTCTTCTTTTTCTGACATCACTAGATGTTCCAGACTCATCTTGTACCTTCCCTGCTCCACTAAATCAGCCATTTCTCTACAAAGCTCTGATTCCTTTCATTGGAGAATGATATTTGGAAATAAAGATCTGAGTGCTGCTAGGGTGCCATTGCCCCCAGTCCCTCCCAGCAGAAAGAGCTAGGAAATATATATATGTACACTAATCCAGGAATACACATACACAATACTTATTACTTCTATAGCTACCTATGTATCTGTGTACGTGTGTGCCTCTCCTATTTTCTTATTTGTAACTTCTTTCTCTAAGAGTGAAAACACTAGCTGTCATTATTTGCAATCCTAGATTACACAGAGTAGTTACTAAATTCCTAACTCATACTCCTGTGACAAATAAATTTACTTACTAGAGTATAGTATTTGTTTGCTCACAATTCTTTTTGGTTTTCCTCTTGTAATATACAGTCAAGATCATGTTTCCAAAGTGACTTAAATTCATTTTTAATTCCTATCCCCTTTGCCATAGTTGTATTATTCATCTGGGTTATGCTGTTTATTTGAGTTCATTTGTTACTGTTTGTATTCCTCTTTGGATTCTTACACATTTTTTTTTTTTTACTTTGAGAAGTGTGTAAAGCATTGCTATGGTTCAGAGAGTTGAAGTTATATGAAAAGAGCTATTACAAGAAGTATCTCTTCTATCTCTTCTTCCTCACAACCCCACCCCCACATCTCATGCCTGCTTCTTTATTTTTTACCAACCTTTATAGTCACACAGTATTTTGTGGTTTCTGGTTTATGCTTCTCCTGTTACTTGTGCACAGATGAGCAGATTAATACGTATTTTATTATATTCCCTTATGCTTTTATGAAGGGTGGTAGCACATCATATAAACTCTTTTGACCTCTGCTTTTGTTTTACTTAATGATTTGAAAATCATTCCAAATTAATTCCTAGGGATTTTCCTTATTCATATTTTTAGAGTGGCATAGTATTTTTCAGTTGTGTGGATATAGCATAGTTATTCGACCACTCTCCTATTTATGGATATTTAGGCTGTTACCATTATTTTGCAATTACAATCAGTGCTCCAATAAATAAACTTGTATATATTGAAGTAATTTTGTACTATTAGGGGTATATTGTCTGAGTAGAATCCTAGAAATGGAATTTCTTGGTCAAAATTAAGTGCATGTGTGCTTAAGTCTTTTAATCACTCTGTCATTTGTATGCCTATGGGGATGACTATTGGGGGTTAATGTATATCCTTCATCAACACACAAGTTACTGAACTACAGCTTTTAATTTGTGTACCTTTTTTAAAATTTAACTTTCTTCATTAGTTGCACTTAGCACATTAAAAAGTATATTAAAATTGCATTGGAGTTAGGAATTAGTCTTGCATAATTTATCCCTTTTCAAGGTTCAATAAATACCATTGTAATGTGTCAACAGCCTCTAATGAAGGTAGTAATGATACATTACATTTACAGCCCTATCATCCCAGGTGCAGACTAGAATTTTATGATCACTGATAGAGAGTAGGCAGTTCAAGAACTCTAGCAGTGACATAATGACTAAGTATTTATATAATGCTATCATTTGCCCAGAGTTTTTTATTTTTCAAAATTCTTTCAAGTCTCTTCATTTTATAGCAACTACTCAACTGTAGGATGGATTGGGGAAATATCAAATAAATTACGACATTTATGTAGTGCAAAGTCCCTTACATCTGTTATCTCACTTGAGCCACAAACCAACCTCATGAAGTAGACAGGGCATACAGTCAACCTCCCCATTGTCCAGGTAAGGACGCTGAGACTCAGAAAAGTGAAATGTGATCCCGATGTCAAATATCTGCTAGGTAGTAGGGCTAGAACCGAACTTGAGACTAGACCACACTACAGGTTTTATAGCTACCTGTGAAACAACAATGAAAAACTGTCCAAGGACATGATATAGTCAGAGAGAGGCAAATTACGTGCTGTATATTTTGGAATCAGAAGATTGCCTCAGGCCAGATCCATTCTGACCATGTGCAGGGCCCTACTCCCACCCTAAGTGCTGCTGCTGTAACAGAATAAGCACTGGCCAAACGACCAGCCTTAGTTTGCACGCCAGTTCTGCCACTTTATTAGATTTCGGGCCTTGGTGAGCTATTGAACCTCTGTTTTCTTACCTCTGAAATGGTTATCGTTCTGCAGAGCTGTTGGAAGAATTAAGAGTAACTTTATCAGAGAGACCCTCCCTGAAGCCCCCAGCTAAATGTTATTCTATCCTACAGTGGTCAGTCCATTTCCTTCAGAGCACTTGTCACAATTTAGAGTTATGTTTACTTTTATGTTTATTTGTTTCACATCTGTCTCTTCTGCTAGACTATAAACTTCATGACATTAAGGACTCTGCTTGGTTTTGTTACTCTGTGTGTGTTATACCACCCACATTAATCACTGAATAAATCTCTCTGAAATGAGTCTTCCCACTTTCTTGTACTTGTTTTTACTTCAGCCACGTAGAATACCTGCAGCTCACTTGTCCTTTCTCATCTCTCTACTTTCACACATGCTGTTTCCTTTGCCCAACATACCTATCCTTGTTTCTTTGTTTATCTGGAAAACCCTTACTCATCCTTCAAGACCTAACTCAACTGTTCTGCGAGGGCTTCTGACATATCCCCATTTCCCTGAAGCATGAGGGGGCTGTTATGCCCCCTTAGCATGCCTTTGTTATAGTCGTTGCTGTATTCAATGGATATTTTTAAGAACCTCCTCTGTATGAGGCGTGTGTTGGGTGCTGGGCACACAGCAGTGAATAGGAGCTGTCATTCTACTGAGGGAGTGAGCCACAAAGAAATAAACAAATAATAACATTCCCAATAGCAATAAAATGCTAGGGTGATCAGTTCTGAGAAGTTGACTTTTGACCTGAGATCTGAAAGGTAAGGAGTTGGAAAAGGGAAGAGAGAGGGGGTGAGCCTTGGATTGTGACTGTTTACTGAGCTGTTCCTCATTTCTACCCCACCTCACCCCCACCCCCCACTTCCACTCACCTGGCCTCTGAGCTCCATGAATCTTATATTCCTAGTAACCAGCATAGGCCCAGCATGTCACACTGCACTTCCACCACTGGTGGCATGGCCTGTGAGAACTTCCAGTTGCCTTGCCCCATGGTTCTGCTGGGAGCTGGCTTCCAACTTAAAATCCACTCCCCAACTTACTATCTTGTGACACTAGGAAAGTTATTCAATCTCTCTGTGACTCCATTTCCTGATTATTAAAGTGGAAATAACAGTAAGACTTAACAGGGTTGCAGTTAGTAATAAATCAGATAATGCACCTGAAATTCTTAGCCAAGGGCCTGGCACATGGAGTGTAGTCAATAAATGTTGGCAAAAATGTTCTAGAGCTCATGAGGTGGTTATTAAATAAATGAATGAGTTAAGAAATAATAAAGTTTCTCCTCCTGGCTAACACAGTGAAACCCCGTCTCTACTAAAAAATACAAAAAACTAGCCGGGCGCGGTGGCGGGCGCCTGTAGTCCCAGCTACTCGCGAGGCTGAGGCAGGAGAATGGCGTGAACCTGGGAGGCGGAGCTTGCAGTGAGCTGAGATCCGGCTACTGCACTCCAGCCTGGGCAACAGAGCGAGACTCCCTCTCAAAAAAAAAAAAAAAGAAATAATAAAGTTTCATTCTAACTTCAGTAAATAGTGCTAAGTCAGAAGAAAAGCCTCCAAACATCAGTAATTTTACCACCCAGAATCAATAGCTATTGACGCTTTATCTGCTTATAAAGCAGGCTGTGACAGTCAGGGCTTTTCTGGATAGTACAGGGCTTTCGTGTTCTAGCCTCACACCTCAATGAAACAACTTCACAAAATCTACCAACCTCAGGCCATCCTGCAAGTGGTGCTTTGTCATCTTTGGAAATTATAGTTTGAGCACTTTTTATTAAAAGGGATTTATTTTATGTATCCCCTACTTCATTTTTCTTAGCAGATCTTCAGGATATCATAAGCAATGAAAGTTATGATGGTACCAGAGAGAACAATTTTCTTAGGTCAGAGACACCAAAATTAACCTGGGATGTTGCTCCTTCTACACAAAGATAGTATTCAGACCATTTCTGCAAACTTTTAGTAGTTGGCAAATCCCCAAATCCCTTGGAAAACTTTAAATATCAAAACAGCATGCACAAAGATGAAAACATTAACAAACTGGTACATAAAGAACTTTAAAAAAAAAATTATCTCTATTGTATTTTCACTGGAAAATACTGGGATCATGATTGCTATTTGTATAAACATTAAATATCTGGCTCCTTGGGAGTGCTTTCCTACTGGAATGTACAGACATGAGTTTTCTAGTAAAAAATAAAAAAAAAAAAAGACTGAGGTAATTAGCAAAGACAGACTTTTCCAAATATTCTCTTCTGTGAGCTGTAGGAGTAAACATTTGTTAACATGAGTGCTTAACTCTATCCATCTAGTCAACACATTTTGGGAACTATCATTCACCTTTATTGTCACAGAAATCAACTTATGCTATCTTAGAAGGAGGAAATTATCAGAAAACCATTTCTCTTTTCTTTTTGATATTTGTGGCACTGTTTTCAGGGTTTTCATTCACAAACCAATGCACCATAAACTGGTGCTGGAGTACTGAAATTTGTTTTTCTGCTCCATAAATATAGAGGTGGGCACATCTATCAAAGTCGGTAGAAAAGAGCCACATTCACCAACTGGTCACTCTGATGGGGTAATGGGCTGTGGGGCTTTGCAGTGATTAGTAGTGCACGTCATAGATTGTGGGATAAGAGTCTGCACTTTAGTGGTGGTGCAATGCTAAACAGCTAAGAAGACTACAGATACTCTCATGGTTTACAGATGACAGGCTTCATTTTATATGTTAATAGAAGGAAGACTTCTGATAGGATGAGGAAATTCACCATAACAAATGCATTCCCTTTACTGAACTCTAGCATGGCACCAGTTAAAATCAGCTGTATGTATGATGTACTCTTAATTCCTAACAGTCCCAAGAAGTACTAATGTGAAAAATATTTTATACTTTTACATTTTATAGGTCATGAGCAGATGGAAAAAATTATGCCAATTGGTAAAGACATTCACATGCAGTATAACACTCCTCAAAACGGTGTTTACATGGGTTTTTCTTGAAAAAAAAAATTAAAGTTATCTTGGGTAAAATTATTACTTGGGTTTTCTTAAACGTTGTATCTGTAATTCATTTTAATGTATTCCTTCTGCAGAGCTGCATGTTTGAAAGCACAGGTAACCTTGTAATGAATAAAACTGATAAAAGGTTGTGTCCAATGAAAGGGAAATTATGGAATGATTATTCACTTTGCAAAAGGGTTTGTCATAGGGAAGCTTTCCTAAAGCATTTCAAATTTAATTTAGTTTATAAAACATTCATTTACACACAAAATTTCAGGAACAAATTTAGTGAGGAAATGAGATGAATAGTCATAATAAGATAGAGCTCCCTTACACTGCTAACGTTAATGCTTTCTCTCTGTCCCTTCTTGCAGCACTGATAGCCATTGGGCGGTACAGCATGACAATAGAGACTGTGGATGTTGGATGGTGTAAGGAAATTACAGACCAAGGAGCCACCCTGATTGCACAGAGCAGCAAGTCTCTGAGATATTTGGGGCTGATGAGATGTGATAAAGTAAGAGTTGACTATCAAGTTGTTTGCTTTCTACATATCAGTATAGTTAATAGCTTGATGTCGTATCCTCTCCTTCTCTATCCCCACCCCCATATATTCTATATTATATATACATTTTATATATATACACAATTATAGCTATGCATTGTTTGCCTGCTTTTGTAAACTAATCTGGGATTATCTTTGCATTTCCCCACTTAATAATTCTGTGCTTAAGCAGAAAGAAAAAGTAATCATATATATATAGTCAACTTAGAGTTTGGCATCCTATTTATAAGTCCATGGACCAAAATGTAAAAGGTTACATGACAAACTGCAATTTTCAGGGTCTAGCCGTAAAATTATATTCTGTGTTTCAAGTTTCCAGCAACAGTAAAGGTGGAAAGAACAGTGCCAAATTGGTTTTTCACAAGTGTGTAATTTTGGTACTGAACATCTATGTATTCTGGCCACTCGGGAACAAGAAAGGGCCAGTGAGGGAGTATGTGGGAATTTGCATCTCCCCGTACATCAGATGCCACTCCTAGCACGTGATAAGAAGTGATTCCAGAGGTCCTGGCGGAAGGCCTGTGGAGCTGACCAGCGATGTGAGCATGAGTTTAGGAAATGGTGCAGCATTTAATGTGGGACCCTTTGAAGACTGAGAAAACAGATAATAAAAATCTATACTGACACCTGTAATCCCAGCATATTGGGAGGCCAAGGCAGAAGGATCACTTGAGCCCAGGAGTTTGAGACCAGCCTGGGCAACAAGGCAAAACACTCTGTCTCTACCAAAAAAAAAAAAAAAAATAGCCAGGCATCATGCCACACACCTGTAGTCCCAGCTACTAGGGAAGCTAAGGTGGGAGGATCCCTGAGCTCAAGAGGCCGAGGTTGCAGTGAGCCGTGATTGCGCCACACCACCCCAGCCTGGGTGACAGAGCAAGACCGTGTCCCAAACAAACAAACAAAAACCCAAAAAAAAACCTACGCTAGACACCAGGCACTCCATAGATGTTTTCTTCTTCATTTATTCCATGTTTTTCCTATAACAAGTCTAAGAAATAGTTATTTGCATTGTGAAGTGGAGAAAATGGAGGCTCAGAAAGACCAGTCAGTGGCCCAGGGATACTCTGGCAAGACTTCACGCTGGGTCTTTGGAGTCTGTATCCAGTGCTACTGGCACAACCCAGGGGGCGTTCTCTGGCCACGGGGACTGCTTCCTTAGAAAAGGTCCAGTTCGGACACTTGCTCAGAAAGTGCCGCCATCTTGTACTGATTTACACATGTGTGCTACTTTTGTAAATGGTGATTAGGAACAAATCTAGCAAAATAATGTGAAACTAAATAGACTTGCCATTCAAAGGGCATGCATTTTCTAAATGTAGCAAATCTGGGGGCAAATGAAGTATGGCCCAAAGCCCTTGTGTCCTTTGTCATTTTTTGTTAATTGACTAATTCTTTTCTCCAAACACTTTAGAATTCCAGCTTATACTAGACCTTTGCCAGTTAGTTATGTTTAGAGAAATGTTGTTATATATTCTCAGCCCAGCCCGGAAGCGACTTACTTTGTAACTAAGCAACAGCACTGAGACCCAGGGCTTGCAAGTCTCCCACAAATCTTTCTACTAACCAACCTAATGCTGCTGCTAACCCTGCCACTTTAAAATGACTTCTTTTAAGACAAGTTAAAGGGTCCACCATAGGCAGAGTGCTCTAGAAACAGGAATCGATGACAGCAGAACTCCTTAGCTTCCAGCAGAAGCTGCCACGTGAATGCTGTCTGACTAAAGCTACCAAAATGTAAGCATTCATGCATATGTGTCCACAACGATTCTCAGAAATTGCCGTATTTCTAATCTGTAATCTTTAGATGGTTAAGATCGGCTCCATCTTCAGAGATACACTGTAGAAGTTGTATGTTACAGTTACTACAGGAGAATATTATTCCCGACATATTTGCTGACCAGCATTTTGCTGATTTTTAGTTAAGAAATGGGTTATTTTCTACCCAAATGCAAATTAGTCCAAAATTAAATAGAGACACTGTACAGATTAGCTGTATCCCTAAGGGTTTTAGCCCTTTCCCTGGGCTGCCTCTGAATCCTTTCTCTAACCAGAGAGCCACTCTGAGAACCCATTGGCTCCAGCATGATGCCGTCTGGTCAGAGCCTGCTGCAGCACAGCCCAGGGAGATGCTGGACCCAGCCTTGCTGTCTGGCTTCCTCAGACTTAAAGCAGCTCAGAGCCAAATACGAGAGGCTCTGTGAGGATGGAAGACAGTTCCAAACCACACACAAAGCACAAGTAAAGGCTTGCACAGAAAAGCCTGCTTGTTGGTTTAGTTGGATGGAAATGTAAAGTAGCTATTCAGTTTTCAGATTTTGTATGATGCCATCCATCTCCAGATTTTAAGTTACCATCAAGATTCAAAGGAAGATTTGAGTAGCAAAGAAAAGAAATTAGTAGCAAGGGTATAGTCTGCGGAGCCAGAGTTCAGGTTCAGATCTGGGTTTTGCACTTACTAGTTGTGTCACCATGGGCACAGTGCTTGTTTCCTCTCAGTGCTTGTTTCCTCATTTGCAAAATGAGGATACTAGTACCTATCTTGTAGAATTATGAGCATGTAAATGAGTTAACATATGTAAAGCACTTAGAATAATGTCTATTATATATAAAATGATCTGTTACTGATTATTCTTATCATCAATATCATTATATTAACCCGTGCTGTGATAGTGGAATTTCCCAATGAGAAAAAAAAAAATTGTATTGCCTGCTATTCAATTTTGAAAGAAAATTAGAAAGAAAGGAAAAAAAAAAAACAACTCAAATTAGAGAATGCTTTGCCTTTGTGCTTTTTCCTCAACTAAATTTAAAATTAAGATTATTTTTTATATAAAGATGTTAGTAATTATACTTTCTACACACCTCTGCAATGGAAAACTAATGCCTCCGTAGGACACTCAGTATTTGGAATGGATTTATTAACCATCTACTCCAGCACAAGGATGCAGAAAGATTTGCAGTGGGAGAAAAGGGTGAGTTGAAGATAAGACTGTTCAAGTACTTAGGGAAACAGAAAGTAACAAGACAAATAAAGGTGAAAAATAAGAATAGAAACAGGAAACAGAAAAACTATGATTAGGGAATGGAGAAGAAGATACACCATCTCGTGGCAGTCTATGATCATCTGTGCCAGCAAAGCATTAAAGAACAAAATTAATTTGGCCCTGTCACTTTTCTCCCTACCTTAACCAAATCTGCTAACCACTAATAAAACCCATTAGAGTTCTCCTCTGTGTTTCTGCACACCAATGGCGCCAATGGAGGATGCAGGGAACCTCAACATCTACTCAGTAAATTCCTCGGCCAGGAATGGCATCAGTGGGATCCCTGCACTGGAGAGAGATGTGGTTTGTGAAGTCTGTGTACCCTTGCACTGGTATTCTGTGATCCTGTGGTTCTGAGAAAGAACATTCTAGTTGCATGTTCTTTCACAGTCAGTTTATTGAGGGCCACTTATATTTAATACTTTACCAAACTGATGCTTTTTTCGTCATTTCAGCTTTTGAGGAATTGCAAGAATAACAAAATGCATTGTATTTGTTGTAGGAAAACAGTGTTTCCCCCCACGACCCCCACCCCCATCTCTCTTGGGAGGTTAGCAGAGAACAAATGAGAAAAGTTAAACATATTCATTGCAGATGAAAGCAACATGTACTTGGATTGTCAAACAAGGGCTAAGCGAAACTGCAGTAAATATGTTTGGCTGCAACATTGGTGATTCCTGGGGAGGAGTCCTCCAGTCATTCAACAATGCAGCATTCCCCATGCAGTTGTAAAGTCAGGAAGTGCATTAAGAAGCCCCTGTTTGAGTAGCTTTTCTGATTGCTGGATGGATAAGCATGTTAGAGGGTTTTGAAGCTGACGCCACTTAATCTCCTAAACTTTAGTGCATTGTAAGAACCAAGAGAAGAAAACGCTGTGTGAGACGGCTTTGATGAATTGGGGTGAGCTTATATTCTTAAAGACTGTTCAAAGGCTTACTTGACCTTGGGAATTAGAGTTGACCCGAAATCACCTATCAACTTAACTCACATTTATTTGGTGATTTAGTTAAAAATACTTGTGTAATCAACGGAACTCTCTAATAAGAGCAGCAGTATGTTCACTCTGTTTTCCGCAATCATAAACAGAAGCTTTGGTCATAGAAATGGTTTTTGTGACTTCAGTGAATTCTAGATTCTCTATAGATCTGTTTCTTGTAATTGTATTATATTTTCTTCATTTCTTATAAGGCAGTTTGGATGGAGAACAAAACTATAAAGGACCAAAAAAAAAAAAATCATGAGAAAGCTGTAGGACAAATGGAAATGCAGTGTTCAAGGTTAATGAAAAATGTTTGGGATGACAAGGTTGATGAGAAGGGAGGAGGCACCATGGCCTGGCACTGGCAGAAAAAAACAGCCCTCACCAGAGGCAGCCTGGCTAGTTTGCGAGGCCTCGGTGGTAAAGTGTCGTGGTGGAAACCTCTGCAGCGTGTGTTAATACAGAAGTTTGGAGACGCAGGCCTGAATTATGAGCAGTGAATAACATCATAAACGTAGCAATTCTCAAATGCCAAACCCTTGTGAAAAGCAGTTGGATGGAGAAATGCTGGAGCTTTTAAAAGCTCCCTTTCACTTTCTATTTTTTTTTTTTAACTTCATGCAGAACTAATTTTATACACTGTTCATTTGATTTGAAAATGCCAGCGTCTGGGGTATCATTAAAGAGCGTTATTGAGGGAGCCACTCTTGGCAAAGCATTTTGCTTAAAATGCTTGGTTCTTATGTCCCTGCATAGTTATAGATGGGGAGGAGAAAGTGTGCCTCGGTTTACCTAACCCCACGCCTCTGCCATGGCCCGGAGCAGATGGCTACCCTTCTGCTGGGAGGTTTGTTTTCCTCCTTGGCCAGTAGAGGCGCCTGGAGGGCTGTGGGGGCCACATTACTTAAGGAACAGACATAAATAGATTGTGAAAGGTCCACCCTAATGTCCTATGACCAAAGCCTCTTGGAATTTCTTTGATTTCTAGTTGACATAAATTAGAATTACACAGGCGTGAAGAGCCCGCCCAGAAAAGATGAGAGAGGCTGCTGGAGAGGAGAGCCACCTCTGTGTGAGCCTATTGATTATCCAGCTGCCTTCAGGCCAGGGGCTTCTGTGGAGGCCGACTACTATTGATCCACACCACGAAAATAATCGAATTAATTCATTTCTCATCAAACTGACATTGCCAAGACCGTTCTCCTTACCTGCCCCAATTCCTGAAGTTCTTAGTTGAGGAGTGAAATAGTGATTTCTTTTTGTAAATGTTGCTATATTCTCCAGGACATAAGAAATCCCGGTTTTCACATGGAGTTCTACATTTTTAAATGGGAGAGAGATTTTCTTAAATCGAATCAATAAGAAGCCAATACAGAAAGCAAGTGATAGAAACCAATCAGCTCTTTCGAGCCAGGAGTCTGCTTTACCACCTGAAAATATCTAAGACCAAGTTTTGGGTGCCCAATTTAATGTAAAAATATTCAGGAAAAATTGACCACTGCATATTTCAGGAAGTAATTACGGTAAGCGAAAGCCTCAACAACTTAACTACTCCTGTGGAGAAAATGGAGTTTTTATCAGCTTGTTTAGGAATCATGAGCAGGAAAGCCCTATGGGGAAAATAATATAGGACTCTGTAACTAACGTACAGAACTAACTGGAAAAATCAGTTTCAGAGAAAAATAATTTGAGGGCACTGTGTCCAGGACTGTTTTGGTAGCAATTCAGCCATGAAACAAAGCGTGTACCTGCAGGGACTCTCCTCTTCACTGCCTTGTCTGCGCAGCTGTTTCCAGGTTGCCCATAGCCAAAATGTAAGATTTAAAATTGATGCTGTATCAAAGAAAATAAAGTAAAAAAAAAAAAAAAAAAAGAAGAAGAAAAGAAAACATTCTATTCCAATAAGGCAGGAGTGGTCTAACTGTATCAGACTGTGCAGTCCTCTGTTGTGGGTGACATAACGCTTATTCAGACAGCCCACATGACATGTGGCCCCAAAAGAAAGAGGGGATGAGAAATGGTGAGAGTGCAGCTGGGGCTCTAAAATCTGAACTTCAGTCCTTCACTTGAAGCATCAGCATCTTGTTCCTTTTGCTGATGAAACAGTTTCTCCAGGTGATTTTCACATAGGAGCACTTTAAAACGCATTTTACAACCCTCTCCTGATTATTCCTGGTAATTGAAACAGGGAAAAACACATCAGCTGAAATTCAGAGGTTACCTTTCAACCTCATTTTAGTTAAGTGTTCCCATCTCCTCCTCTTCCAACCCTGTTCACCTGAACTTCTAAGAAGTGGTAACTATAAGTCCTTTCCAGTATTTAAATATGAAACCAATAAACACTGATGTGGAATTTTATAAAAGAGGTTGAGCACTAGTGTCAAACTGTTAGGTTTTCAAATTCTACCTCCATCATTTTACTCTCTCCGGGACCTTGGGTGACTTAATCTCTAAAAGCCTCAAATTCACCAACTGAAAAATGGGGATGATAATGACATTTATCCCATAGGGTTGTTACAAAATTAAATGAAATATTGTGATAAAGACCTTAGCTCAAAGTCAGGCACACTATAAGCACTCAATAAATGTTAACTACTATTAGCATTATCATTATATTTATTCACATATACATACCTGCTCTGGAATCTTGTGTCTGCCATATTAATCACCTGTCCAACAGGTTCATAATAGTCTAGCCATGAATATAAATTCACAAGCTTAGATCTTCATAGAAGCACTGGCCTCCTGAGACCAAGGCAGCAATTCTTGAAAATAATAGAATTGTTTTTAATCATTAGGACTCACTAAATTACAGCCAAACTTCCAGAGAAAGAAGAAACGTGGAACCAGTAGGAGTCAGTCCTTTTGTGAGCAAAGAGTGAAGACCTGCCAAGTCAAACAGCCAGTCAATGTCCAGGCTGAGATTTGTTGGGTTTGTTTTTGCAGGAAAATCAACATCTGTGTAGAACCTTTTAAGGGAATGTGCTGCAAGTAGCTACTTATGTTTTGCTGGCCTCTGTTATGGGATTGATGGATAGTGAAATTGTTCATTTGCTTTTAAAAGGGGGAAGGAGAGAGCCTACTGTTCCCCAAATACCGTAGGTTGAATAGATTGCTGTGTTGGAGTTTGCCTGAAGGCACCCTGGAGCGTCATTGCTTTGCAGTAAATAATCTCCTTGGAGCTTTGATTGGTTTCAGTAATTATATGAAAGAATTAGGCCGGGCGCGGTGGCTCAAGCCTGTAATCCCAGCACTTTGGGAGGCCGAGACAGGCGGATCACGAGGTCAGGAGATCGAGACCATCCTGGCTAACACGGTGAAACCCCGTCTCTACTAAAAAATACAAAAAACTAGCCGGGCGAGGTGGCAGGCGCCTGTAGTCCCAGCTACTCGGGAGGCTGAGGCAGGAGAATGGCGTAAACCCGGGAGGCGGAGCTTGCAGTGAGCTGAGATCCGGCCACTGCACTCCAGCCCGGGCAGCAGAGCAAGACTCCGTCTCAAAAAAAAAAAAAAAAAAAAAAAAAAAAGAAAGAATTAGATTGTACGATCATATTAGTTTTCGAATTTAAAAATAGAATAGGTAGCAGCAATTCCTCAGCAGAGCTCAGATGAGATCCCAGAACTCTTAATCACCTGACTTCACCAAGTAGCAACAAGACCAGCCTGCAGTGACCAGGTGACTGAGGGACTACTGCAGGTGGGGAAGCGATGGCTCAGCCCACATGCCAGGCCTGGCCATCCAGCAGCAGCAGGTCTTCAGGGCCTACTATGCTGTGCCTAGAGAAAATCCTGTTCCTGTTTGCAAGCAATTTTTCAGAGAAAAACGAAGCCTCTCCTGCCTCCAATTTTTATCATATATTTTATTAATAGTTGATTTCTTCAAGAAATATCTATTGAGTGACTTAGTATATTCAAGTCACTGTGATAGGTGATAGGTCAGAAAAGAACAGTGAACAAGATACACTCCCTATGCCATGGGGCCTGCAGCCTCTTGAGAGAGGACAAGCAAATGGGCAGCTACAGTACTGTAAAATTGCTGATTATTTATTTTTAAGTGACACCCAAGGTTATGCTTCTTCTGAACAAAGAGCCTCACTTTGATCCTACATCAGCTCTCAGCCGTGGTCCTCTAGCCTCTTTTCTTTTTTTTTTTTTTTTTTTTTTTTTTTGAGATGGAGTCTCGCTCTGCCGCCCAGGCTGGAGTGCAGTGGCCAGATCTCGGCTCACTGCAAGCTCCGCCTCCCGGGTTTACGCCATTCTCCTGCCTCAGCCTCCCGAGTAGCGGGGACTACAGGCGCCCGCCACCTCGCCCGGCTAGTTTTTTGTATTTTTGAGTAGAGACAGGGTTTCACCGTGTCAGCCAGGATGGTCTCGATCTCCTGACCTCGTGATCCGCCCGTCTCGGCCTCCCAAAGTGCTGAGATTACAGGCTTGAGCCACCGCGCCCGGCCCTCTAGCCTCTTTTCTTGCCATTCTATTTAATTTCTGAAAAGGATTGTCTAGGAACAGTTTTCCTTACTTTCTCGCCACCTGTTATGAACTATTTCCATCCGCACCATGCCACTGATGCTGCTCTTTTCAAGGTCAGCAGTGGCCTCTGTGTCACCAAATGCAGTGGCCGTTTTTCTGTTCTCACTTCCCCCATCTCTTGGCAGCAGCATCCATATGGTAACCACTCCGTCCTGCCAGAGAATGCTTGTCTCTTGTCTTCCACTTCACCAGACTGTGGCTTTGCTGCTATCTCTGCGTTCCCCACCGCCTCCCTGTGCCACCATTCCCTCATCTGTAAAATGAAAATAATAGCATCTGTCTCACATCGAGAGAGTGGAGTGAATTAATCTGTGTGGTGTTCTTCCTATGAAGCAAGCAATAAACATTAGCTCTTGCTTGTTGTAGTGGTTGATTTTTACCCTTCCTACCTTCATCTCTTTCCTTCTCCTTACTAGAATATAAGATCTGTGGGTTTCTCCTTCTATGTTATATTACCAGGACCTACCACAGTGGCTGGTACACACTAGTTGCTAAATAAATATGTATTGCATGCTGGATGGATGGATAGATTGGACTGTGTTTCTCATCTGCATTCTCTTCAACCAGAGCAGCCCCATTCTTATTGCTTTATGTACTTGAAATCTACAGTTTTGGTTTGTGAAAGTATTATACAGCTAAAAGTAAATTTGAAAATCATTAGATTGCACTGCCTCTTAATAATTTAATGGATTGTAAAAAGTATCTAGACAGAGGAAAATAAATAAACAAGTGAGAAAGGTCCCCCCTTGGATTTCATATGAAATCTGTATAGCTGGGGAGCTGTGAGGGCAGCTGCAAGCCCCGGGGGGATCAGGACATTCAGATGAGCTCAGCATCTGCTGCATGGTTGAACTTGGCATCCTTCAGAGCCCAGCCCTGCAATGCTCTGATTTATGTACAGTTCATCTTCTGAAAACCAAGAATAGCACTTATTTTCAGGTTTTTGAATCTACAGATTTACCGGTCACATTAATGCAGAATAAATTTTTGCTAATCATGAATTTGTTTTAGGAAACAGGTCAAATTCGTAAATGCTACAAAATGGAAATGGCAATTTTAGAAAGATTTTTTTTCATCAAGTGTGCACTTGCTGATTACTACTACCTTATCCTTTATGTAAGAAAATAAAAACTGAAATTGAGAAAGCCATTATGCACAAAAGACAACACACTTTTAGTTCAGAGAGCTTTCCCCCTCGATTATGTTTTTCAGCTTAACTTCATGAGTTTAATTTAGAAATACCTAGATGTGTTCCATAAGTACATTGCACTTACCACTCACTTAGTGACTACATTAATTATCTTATTGGGGCCTAGTTTTTCTTTTTTCAAATTGTTGATCATTTGCTGAATCATTTGTAGCACTACAGATGACTCCCCCAAGCAACTTTCTCCATCCTGGTGTCCCACATACGTTATGTTCTGGTTCTTATCTGCACCACATGCACATATGCATAGATTTGAGTGTGGCCAAGTCCTGGCCAGTGGTTTGTGGCCGTAAAGCGGCCAACCCATGGTTGTGTACCTGGAGCTTGCTTTCTCAGTGGAGGATAGCTTGGAAACATCTTTCTCAGTGGAGGATAGCTTGGTGATACAGGGAATGAAAATGTCACTAATTTTTCTCTCTGACAGTCTGGTTGTTGGACTTCCTGTCACACTAATCTCTAATTAGAGGCTTCAGGTTAGCAAGCCCCAATTCTCACTTAACACTGCAGGCGTTTCTGTGATCCCCATCCTCCCAAGTTCTTTGCTGCTTTCTCACTGTGCTAATTCAAGTGAATAGAAGCAGCGCTAGTGTTAACAGGCAACACACATTTCATGAAAAAGAGACAGCATGAAGCCAGGCCTGTTGTGATATTGACAGAGCATAGCACTTCCAATCATTGCAGATTCCGAAATGGAATGACTGCATTTGACAAAGTTGAATGAATTTATGAGCCTGCCTCTGTCAGGTTCATTGCATTCTCAGTATCTGTCTTATTGTATACTTTGGGATTTTTCGATGAATTTTTTTTTTTTTTTTGCCACCCAAGAGTACTATTTCTTACCTCTGTATGAAAAACACATCCTTAAAGACCCCAGGCTACCGGTATGAGGTTCACGCCTGAAGCATTGTACATTATGGATGCTCTGTGGTCAGCTGACTCCCAGATTTAGCAAGTTGCTTTTAGGCTCCAATGAGATAGTCAACTATACTTCTTAAAATTTCTTTTCTTAAAATTGTATTAACCCAGCATTTTGGGAGGCTGAGGCGGGTAGATCACGAGGTCAGGAGATTGAGACCATCCTGGTTAATACAGTGAAACCCCGTCCCTACTAAAAATACAAAAAAGTAGCTGGGTATGGTGACACGTGCCGGTAGTCCCAGCTACTCAGGAAGCTGAGGCAGGAGAATCGCTTGAGATCACGCCACTGCACTCCAGCCTGGGTGATAGCGAGACTCCATCTCAGAAAAAAAAAAAAAAAAAATTAAATACCTAATCATGAATACCCTCTCCTTCCATATCATGGATTTTCCACTGAGGAAGCACTAGGTCCATGTGAGAACTGGGGATAGGAGAATTTTTTTTCCTTCCCCTTAGCTTTTGGGAAGATCAGATGGAGGCCACCTTTGGCTTTGCCTAATGAGAGATCTAAGACTTGATGCTGAAGGAGAAGAAGCCAGTCCATTTTTACCACATTCAAAGAATGCATATTTTGTTTCAGACAGTGATGAATATTTGAAAAAAGAAGGGCTAATAAGCTATAGTAACAACAGTTCCTTTTCCCCAGAACCTCTAACTCAGAGGTGTCATATCGTGGGAAGTGGGCAGGTGCTTAGTTCAACCTTGCCTTCAGATCCCCAAGAACAGGAATCACCTGTGCATTCTAGGAGCTTTTTCAGTCAGTGGCTTTAAACCAGTAGGTCTCCCCGATCTGCATTTTGGAATCTCCTGGAAGTTTTACAACTACTGATGCCTGACTCCCTCTCCACCAAGACTCCGATATAACTGGTCTAGGATATGGCCTGGGCACTGGGATTTCTAAAAGATCTTCAGGTAATTCTAATGAGCAGTTGGGTCGACAACCACTTTATTCTTGTTTGTATCTTTCTTGCCCTTGTAGACACAGTTTAATTCATCTCATGTCAGTAAACATTTATCATAAGTTTGCTATATATGAGTCACTGTAGGGTTTATGGCAGAAGGCCTTGGTCTGAGAAAGGAAGAGGGAAGGAAGGGAATGTGAAGCTGATTACAGGGGAGAATAAAGGAGCCAAGTGCTAAGGTAGGAAGCTTAGCCTCGCCACTGAAGAGAAAGAGGTGAGAGATTGAAGAGGCACCAGTTTCCTAGTTCCCTGCTCTCACCATAGCAAACCTCAGCAGAATGTGGCATGTCACCTGAACAGGGACGTGCGAAGTCCTGCTGCAAAGGGAGAGAGATAGAATTATAAAAATCTACACAGGCCAGCAGAGAGCGGGCACATGTTGTCAGCTGTGCAGGATCCTGGAAAAATCAATATATCGTCTGCTCTTTTTCTCTTTTCTTGGTGTCCTATTTAAAATATTTTAAACTGCACTTAGATGACTCACCTCATTTACATGCAAATTTGGGGTGTTACTAAAATTCACATTACCCTGATTTCATCCTTTTTAATATGTGCCCATCTTAGAGCCTGTGGGCACCAGCTGAAAGCACATTAAGGTCTGTTTGAATATGCATTGTTCACGATGACTTTTGCTGGCACCCGGTGAATACCAGGTTCCACAGATATCCACTAGTTTCCCAGAGAGCCAAGAAACGCGGAGAGAAGCAGGCCTCGGAGGCGTATTGCCCCAGAGACAGCACTCTGCTTCTGGGCCGCCAGGAGTCAGCCTCTGGGGCTGTTAGCAGTGAGTGACATTACCCAGGGAGTCTGTGAAGAATGACAGACCAGTGTGAAGGCCCAAGCCCTGAATTCGGAGGCAGGAGCTGAGTGTGCTATTTGTGATGCCTTCACAGATATACTGTGGGCCTTTTACTTTTCCCGCCTGCAAATAAAGGGGTCCACCTTCTTCGCCCCTCCCTTCCTCACAGCAGAGCTATTTGATACAATAACTTACTGCAGGTATACACTTGAGTTCATTGGATGGGGCGGGAGAAACATTGCATAGCTTACAAAGTAATGCCTGATGAGTTGTTTTATTCTAGCTCATAAGCTGGTTTCCTTTCTTCTCTGAATAATATGTGCATATTTTGTGGATATGGTACACAGGCTGACACCTTCTTGTCCTTCAGAAGTCCAAATATCACTTCATTTGGAAAGCCCTTTCCAGCCCTCAAGGAGCAGGTCAGGTGCCTACTGTGGGCTTCCTTCTGCAGCAACTTGCACTTCCCTAGAAAGCACTTCCCAGGCTTTGCTGTTGCTGGTGTCATTGTTCCTCCCCTGCTGGGTTATAAGCTACAAGAAGGCAGGGGCCATATCTGGCTTGCAGGCCATCCTACCTCTGTAACAAGGGAAAGTGTTTTTATGGGTGAGAGACAGGAAAGGAAGCAGTGCCCGTTTCTGGCGTAGTCACGGATGGCCTATCCAAAGGCCTGTTGTCAGTCCTGCAGCTCCTTCGCATTTCCATCATGCTTCAAAGTCTCAGGTAACCCACAGCTCCACAATAGACCACTCTGCAGGCCAAGCGAGATCCATTATAATTTACATTTAGAGCAGCCATTTTGAAAACACTGTCAAGGACTTTGAAATGTATGTATATGCAAACTGCAATCTCGTTTATATTCAATAAAAAAACGAATGTCAGTAAATAGTTTACAGGGCAGGAGATCAGCTAGACCCCAGTCTGACACTTTCCATACCACACCGTCTTACCTAAGGGGCCAGGCAATGTGGTACAGTGCAGAGAGCACTGTGTGTTAGGGTCCTGAATTCAAAATCTAGCTACCATTTACTAGCTCTGTGAAATAGAAATTCCATCTGATTAGGGGTATTCATGCTTAGATGTCTGGGAAATAATAGATGTTCACTGAATATTATTCCCTTCTTGTCTTCCCCGTCCTTGCCTGAACAGAGACATACTTTTATTTTGCTTTATTGGTTATTTGAGTAAAACATTAACAAATTGTTTTCAAGTATTTTGCCAAAATAAACCACGCTGAAGAGAAGGGTTTGATTGTCTCTTAACACGCAAAAGCCTAATACTATGTGTTTAGCAGTGGGGGCATGGGGCATTTTTGGTGGCAGAATTTCTCCTTATCTGAGATTGCCATTCATTGCACGCTTCTGAGGCATCAGATACTAAACACTACCATGACAGCAGAACCAACTGAAAAAAGAGAGCCCTTCACATTTTCACTTGCCTCCACATAGGGGTGAAGGCATACCAACTCCCAAAGCCCAAGAAATCAGAAGATAGAAATGGCATTGTTTTGAGTCAGGAGACCTGTCCACAATTTCCTCTTTGCCATCAGATAACTATGACATTAAAAGGGAGCTTAAATGTCACAAAATTTCCAAATCATCTGCCTTCCTGGGCCTGCCGTCTTGAGCAGGCTGCTGATGCTGTAAACACCAGTGTCAAATCCTCTGAACTGTGTGGGGTTTTGCCAAGTTTTGGAAACTGACTCGTGTCCAGGATCATTAGCATGCCTCTTAGTCTACACACCTGGTTTAAGAACGATCTCCAGTGTGGAGGGTTGACATCAGGTAATCCAAAGCGTAGCTTAGTTATTTTCTGAGTACGCCCTGACAGCCACATGACCCAGCAAAACTTGCTAAACCACCATCATGAGCTGCTTTGGTCTCCTGTGCAACATTATTGGAAACTCTAGGGAAGATGTATCTGGAAAGAGGTATCTGGTGATGTCAGATGGAAAAGACAATAGCGCAAAGAATCACCATGGGTATGAACTTCAGAGGATTAAAGGAGTCTGGGGCTGCCATAATATCAGGACTTTAGAGACTGCTACCACTCTAGTTGAACAGTCTGGGAACAAGGTGAGCTTATCTCTGCAATTTCTGGCTCAGTACTATTTGGTGCTTTTTTAATGTACTCAATAAATATTCATTGAACAACTCCTATGTGAATTTAGCCAACACATATTTATTGAGTATATACTATGTGCTAGGGATTTGACAGTGAACAAAACCAGCAAGAACGTCTGTCTCATAGAGCCTGTATTCTAATGGGCAAGAATATACCAGACAGTGCCTGTAGGACTAAAAACAAAGAGATGACTGAAATTCTCCTTGTTGTCAAGAACTTTAAGTGGTTTTGTCTTAATTGTGATTTTAATATAATCAGATGTCAAATATTTTCCCCCATCATAAATATGTCTTCTTTTAAAACCTGAGTTAAAAAGGAAGTAACAATCACTTAATGTAAATGGCTTCTTCTGCAAATTTTATCAGAAATGACGTCTATTGAACAGTACGTGTCATTGAGGAGATAAGTCAGGCCTGGGTTTACACTTATCTGGAACTTTCTGGGGAAATTAATAAAGAGACTGTAATGGCCTAGATAAATTGGTTACACTGACTCTGTAACTCTGAAGTTTCTCTCCTCACCCTTCCGTAAGAGCAGCAGCCATATCATGAAACTGTGGTGTGATTTACCTTCATTAGCATAGCAATTTGCCTCACATTTTCACAAAGTGCTAATAGATGTTAACTCAAAATAGATTAAAATACCAGACAAATTGCTACTACCTTAAAAAGAGTTATAACCATTTTGAAAATGTAAATTATGGTTATGCAGCATTTGGAGAGAAGTATAAAATCCAGTCTTTCTTATATTTAAAAAAAACTTGTGGCACATGGTTTTTTCCCCTTTAATCACAGTAATTTCTTCAAATGACAGTGCAGCATATTTTTTTAGGAAGATACATTGCATTTTTTAAATCTCATGTGTCATATAGGAGTTGCCATTGATAGTTTTCAGCAAGAGGAAAAGAAATTGAATACAGAAAACCAGGGATCATGGGGAAATTTAAAAAAAAAACTTCATCTGTAATGTTCCCTTTTTATATGACATATATTTTGTGAGTTGGAACAGAGAGCGGTTCTTTTCATTCTAGCAAGTGGAGTTGTGCATGACAAAATGTCGCAGAAATGTGCATGTAGACATAACGATGTAAAAGGATTTGGGCTCTGCTGGTGTCTTACCTGAATCCTCTATGGCACCAAAGCACTTATGGAGTCCATACAAAGAAAAGGCGAGCATAAGGTGTGCTTCTGAGGAGTAAATGAGCATAACTGTAGTATAATATTTGTCACACTATTGCCAGGAGAGATTGTAAGTAAAAGATAGAACCCTCCCTAAATAGGAGCCCGTGTATTTCCCCTGAATAACTTCTACCCAACAGAGCTCTAAAATGAAATATTTGCATTTTCCCCACTGCTTTGTTTCCTAAAATTTACAGAGTACAGTTAGCAAAAGGATTGCTTAGAAGATACATTATATCCACAGAGGATTACTGGTGCCATTTTTCATGCAGTTACACAAAGTCAAATTATTGTCAGTTCTTACCCCAAACCTGTGAAAGCCAGAGAACAAACACATCATCATCTGTATTCTCAACTACAGATGTATTTTACTTTGTGCAGCTGAAATAGGTAAATTGCATTTTGGGAAATCAAAGTATATATAAAATATGTGGGGGAAGCTGGCAAAATAAATTAACCCTACCATGAAATTATTTACTAAAGTGAACAATTATTCTCTAATTTGTATACTTCATAAATCCTTATCTTCATGTATCAAGTTTGCTTAAGGTGAATTATGTGCCTTTTCCTGGAAAACAGTTATCACATAGAGATATTTTCTATTTTTAAATTAATTGACCCTCCAAAGCAAATTGCCTGTCAACCCTAGGTACAAAACTCTGTACAAACCTGTGTATAAATTGGAAAAGATGTACCATAGAAAAGAGTTCATATCGTTAACAGTGGGTTTGAATGTTTTCTCTGCTCCATTCTTTTCTCATTTATTTTTAGTTAGTACTTCCTTGAATGCCAAATGGCTTGGACTACATTTACTTCTTTGCAATGTGACGCAGATTTTCCAAGGTTCCTCTCTGACCAAATGACTTCATCTCTTAGTGAAAACTGCATCCTTTTGTTTGTCTGTGGCAGGACGGAGGCAACTCATCTAACTGCAGCATGGGGAACATCCATTTAAAAAAAGGAAGAATTTCCTGACAGTGATGTATTAGTCTGTTTGTATTACCATAAAGGAATAGCTGAAACTGGGTAATTTATCAAGAAAGGGGGTTTAATTGGCGCATGGTTCTGAGGTGTACAGGAGTGCAATGCTGGCATCTGCTTCTGGTGAGGGCCTCAGGAAACACAGTCATGGCGGAAGGCGAGGGGAGCAAGCATGTCACACATGTCACATGGCGAGGCTGGGAGCAAGAGAGAGAGTTGGGGGAGGTGCCACATACACTTTTAAACAACCAAATCTCGAGAGAACTCCCCCACTATCTTGAAGACAGCACCAAGCCATGATGGGCAGACCCCCATTAACCAAACACCTCCCACCAGGCCTTTCCTCCAACACTGGGGATCACATTTCAACATGAGATGGGAAGGGGACAAATATCCAAACCATGCCAAAGTAGTTACTTAAAACCTAGACTATGTTATTAAGGAGAGTTCTGGAATCTGCTCAATAAAGCATTAAGATAAATAGATTTTTCTTGTACATGGAGAACATTCTAAAAGTTATTCTTTGCTTGGTGATTAATTTATTTTTAACATTACAACTAGTGTTAACAAGGTTTATTTTATGAGATAACTTAGAGGTGGAACAATATTGATTAACGCTACAGAGAACTGGTGGCCCTAAGAGATCATGAATTAACTCTTTCATTCAGTGACCATTTACTGAGTGCCTCCTCCAATAGTGAGAGCTCCTGTATGGTGGGCTTTTTACATGAGTCACAGTGCTAGGCATATTATTACATTTAATCCCTATAACGGTCCTATGATAAGTACTTTTATCCTGTCTTTACAGTTGAGAAAAACCAAATCTTAAAGAAGTAACATGAGACAGTGTGGGGATTCCTCAAGGATCTAGAGCCAGAAATAACATTTGAGCCAGCAATCCCATTACTGGGTATATACCCAAAGGATTATAAATCATTCTACTATAAAAACACATATACACGTATGTTTATTGCAGCACTGTTCACAATAGCATAGACTTGGAACCAACCCAAATGCCCATCAGTGATAGACTGGATAAAGAAAATGTGGCACATATATACCATGGAATACTATACAGCCATAGAAAAGACTGAGTTCATGTCCTTTGCAGGGACATGGATGAAGCTGGAAACCATCATTCTCAGCAAACTAACACAGGAACAGAAAACCAAACACTATATGTTTTCACTCGTAAGTGGGAGTTGAACAATGAAAACACATGGACACAGGGAGGGGAACATCACACACTGGGGCCTGTCGGGGGGTGAGGGGCTAGGGGAGAGATAGCATTAGGAGAAATACCTAAGGAAGATGATGGGTTGGTGGGTGCAGCAAACCACCATGGCACGTGTATACCTATGTAACAAACCTGCATGTTCTGCATATGTATCCCAGAACTTAAAGTATACTTTTTTTTTTAACTAAAATTAGATTCCTTAATCACATCTTATCAAAATAAAACCTGGTAGATTAAAAAAGAAAAGAAGTAACATGAAAGCAGGATTCAAACCTGTTTCTGGTGGCTTCCAAAGTCCATGATACGAACCATAGTTGCCATAGTTCTTCTCTATTTTGAACTGCCCAGTAGATTTAAAGATAAAAGGCCAATCTTTAATCTCCAGAGACTTCTATTCAAGTGGAAGAGATAGGCAAGTGGACAGATAATTGTAATACAGTGTGAGAGTGCTCAAAGAGAGGACAGACCTTGCAGGGTGCCCGCCATGGTGCACCGGGAAGGGGTGCCTAACTCAACCTTCTGGGTTGGGTTGCTTAGGGAGGGCTTCCCTGAAGGAGGAGATTCTTGAACTGAATATGAGTTCCTCAAGAAATTGTTGGCCTTCTTGATTAGTATGTTAGTGTCAGTGTCTGGCTTTGCCTTATTCTTGGATTTCTATTTTTTATTTGTAGTTTGTATTTGTTTTAGCATTCACTCACTCATAACTATTCCTGGCTCATCATAGTTCTTATAGATCTTAGATTGGAGCAAGAGAAATAGACATTAAACTAAGCAATCATAAATTCACTTAGTACAATAATAAGTATTCTGAGGGAAAAGTAGGCAGTATTGAAAGAGTGAATGATCTGGAATACTTACGTAACTTAGTGAGGGGAGCAGAGATAAGGCAGTGATCCAAATTTGCTGGGAAAATGACATGGAAGCTAAGAACTCAAAGATGAGTAGGAAGTAGGCATGAGAAAGGGATCATAATGGATAAGTGAGGCAAAAAGTATTCCAGGGATGTGTAAAGATCCCAAGACCAGAAGGAACTTGAACAACTTAATAAACTGAAACTAGGCCAAGTGGCTGGATAGTATCAAACATATGCTAGAGGAATAGGCAAGGCCAGATGATAGATGACTCCTAAATGTACTGTTACAAGCTGTCTGAACTCTAGACTTAGAGCACACATTTAAATTATATTAAATTAATCAGTTCATATTTCAACTCCAATATGTGTATCAGTTTTCCTTTTTTTATTCAAAATTATTTTATTAGCTTTTGAAAATAAAATGTTATAAATCATAGCTTTATCACAAAAAGAATTAGTTATATGGCTTGGTTAAATTTGACTTAAACACAAGCAGTTCTTAAATAGAGAAATGCTCTGGCAAAGATTTAGTATCATCAACACAATGTTGAAATATCAACTGTGTCAATAATGTAAAAAGATTAACAGATAACATAGTTTTCTAGATCACTTAGAAAACATCATGCTATTTCAGAAAAGTGCAGATAACTGAATTTCATGATTATCATACTTCTAAGCAGGCTTTCAAAGCAAACAGCAAGGGTTTGATGTTGTTTTAGGTTTTTCCTAGTGATCCTGATCTTTTCCAATAATGGACATCAAGAGGTATGCTCAAAAATGTGTATCACAAGTACCTTCTTTCAGACTAGCTTACTCAGTAAAAATGAAATATTGATGTATTTGAAAATGCTCAAGTGTTCAATAAAGATTTTAAATAAAGCTACCTAAAAGTTGTGGTTCTTAGGTTAATCATTTATTTATCTAAAGGATGAAGAAAACTGTCTACTTCTGTGATATGCACTGCAATCAGCTTAAAAATAATTGACAAATTAATCCCTTCACAGCACAGCAATTGTAAAGGTGTTAGTTTTAATTAGGCCTGTCTGATTGCCTTGTCTAATCAAGAATCAAGGTGGTATCTTTGATGGTTAAGGTCTATTGGGGCCATCTCTGACCTGCCAGCCATGTATGTTTTAATTATTGATTCCTCACATTTTAGCCCTTTTCACAAAGGCACTTGAAGTTTGCAGTACCTTAACATTTAAAGGGAAGAAAAATAAACATCTTCCCCAACACTTCTGTCTGGAATCCTGTGTATACTCTCCGGCTTTCCACAATTTTTGTCCTAAGAAGGCTGTTGGGTTGATGATGAAGTCAAGTGCACATTAGCTATCTTACTGCTTCTTCACCTCCCAAGCACTGGATTTTCAATGGACATGGTTAAGATCTTGACAAATCACAGTCATCTATGCTTCTAGAAAACACTTTTGATTTCTTGATATTATGTCTTTTAAAAATCCCTAAGGGCAGGTGTGTTACTGGGAGATCAGAAAGGTCAGATGAAAGGGGACACATATCTTCTCACAAAACCCTTCCTCACATCGCTAGGAGGAGCAAAGCCAGGGCTCCTTGTGCCACCGTGAGTCAGCCGCAGCACATCAGTGAGCGTGGGCAGCGGCATGGTGTTGGTGGTCTCTGTGTGATGATGGCTCTTCTTTGTTTGCAGGTCAACGAAGTGACGGTGGAACAGCTGGTGCAGCAGTACCCCCACATCACCTTTAGCACCGTCCTGCAGGACTGCAAGAGGACCTTGGAGAGAGCCTATCAGATGGGCTGGACCCCCAACATGTCTGCCGCCTCCTCCTAACGCTCCTGCCCTGCCTAGTCCACTGGCATCATTCAGCAGAGCAGAGGAGAATTGTACATTTGGGGGGCTGATCTCTCGGAAGGGTTTTAACTGTCGCCTGTCTGTATGTGTTCAAGTATGTGTGTTTGTGTCTTGTTTGCATACTACATACCAAAAGTGCAGTTGTCATTTGTTCCCAAGTGAGCTGGCTTTTTTTCTTAGAAATTAAAGATTATGAAAGCCACAAACTTTTTAGTTTTTAACTTCAAAGGCTTCTTTCTCTTTAAAAAAAAAAAAGTTTTTTTAATATAGAGTCAAAAAATTGGATGTATTATTTTGAGCTTCTAATTGCTGCCACTTGGAGATGTCCAAATAAGAAGGCCTTCTTTTTACATGGGATGAATTGTGCACTTCTGCTGATGACGACTACAATAGAAGTGATGTTACACGTACAGGCACTTACATTCTCACATACTCACACATGTGTGCACATCTACACCGGGGCTCTGATCTATTCCAGATCATTTCCTGACAGAGAAGCCTTCTTCCAGGCCACCGAGGTAGCATGTTATCCACTGTGGCACTGCCTAACTCCATGCATCCTCAGGTGGCCAACTTGCTATCTGGTAGGTGACTTGGGGACTAGAAAGAATAAAGCCTTTTCTAAATTTGTTATATGGAGGCAACAATCTGAACTCCCCTGGCCAGCTCACAAAAATTAATTATACATTATTCTACAAATGCATTCTGTTGAGCACTAAATATTTTAGTTGGTTTTACGTTAACATTGTGTTAGCTTTTATTTCCTGGATAGTAACTGGTCAGGATATATTTTAATGATATTTGAAACTAATCTTAGCATTGAAGCCACCAATGTAATTAATGGTGTGCAATTATTTTAAAAAGTACAGATCATTTCATTATTTTCTTAATTTTGGTAATTATTAAAGTGTATTTCTGAGATACGAGAGGGTAGTCACATTAATAGAAGATTCATGAGTGAGATATAAGTAGACAATCTTTCTACTGTTGTTGCTTTTTTTGCTTTGCTTTGGGTTTTTGAACAGGTTTTTTGGATATGTGCATGTTGTCATTTTGGACTAGTTCTCGTGCTACTACAAAGATCTATTGCTAGCTAATATATGAGTTAAGAAGGAAAATTAGAAAATCCGTTCATTGAAATTCTGTTTACACTTGTCAGAAATAAGCATTTCTTTGTTTAATTAAAGATTGCCAGCTTCAGTTAAGACAAGACCTATCAGTAAATGAATATATGTTTTGATTTAACACATCTTTACAATTAATTCATATTAGGGACTCAGGCTCAAATAACTGTTCCTGTGTCTAGATTTATAATGAGGACATCAGGGAGCCTTTTTAAGCTAAAGAGTGATTATCTTTCACAGCAGAACTAGAAACAAAACCCTAACTTGTGAATTTGCTATTTATTTTTCCCTGAGTGAATATAACTGTTATTTGGTCGTTAACAGATATACTGAGGTTTGAGTTTCACTTTCTTTAAGTCTCACATTGCTAACATGACATTAGCTGTGAGAAGCAAAAGATAGCTTTACATTTGAATGCCATTTACTGATTTCTAATGATTCTCTTTTTTTGTAAACAACTGTTTCCTTTGATTATGTCAACATGTTTCTGATGTGGCATTTTTGTTTTAATCCCAATCAGTTAGGAAATCTAGTCAGTAAGCACCATGAGTATTCTTCCCGTCACTAAATGAGTTTCTAATTTAATTTGAAGGGAATAAAATTTGTGTAAGAAAAAAGCTGTTTAACATTAATAAACTGTATTTCTTCTTACACATTGAAATACATCATTTTCGTATCTACTTCCCCACCACTGAAATAGCTTATTTCACAATATTTTAACTGATTTTTAATCCAAAACTAATTTATAAGACAGTATGTATAGTAATAGTAGCTTGAGGGAATATGCAGAAGTTTAATTTTTATATATGTCATACTATATTTTAAATAGTTAAAAAAGACAAAAGAAGGGAGAGCCATCTATGATATAGATGGTACCATTTCAGTTCAAAGTTGTAATAACCTTTGGAGTGTTACAGTTTGGTTGTCAAATGGTTTCAGAGTATATAATTGATTTTTTAAACGTTGCATTGTTTGCATCTAAAGTACAGCACTATAACATGCTTTAGCTTGCGGGGTGGGGTGGGGTGGGGACTTGCACTTATTCTCTAAAATGTTGACTAATCCAGAAAGCCTGATGCAACATAATCTGGAAAACTGCTTTGGTACATTTGTAGAACTCCATAGAAATACCATATCCAGCCTCAAAGCATTAATCTCAAAAAAGAAAAAAAAAAAAAAAACCAGCCAGAAAAAGGCATCACCTTGAGTGATCCTGTGATGGTTATTGAATGTGTTCTCATTAGATGCTTTGAAATGAGGCTTAAAGTAATTTTTCTGGGCAATATAGAGTTTCTTTTTTTTTGCTTAGAATGTCATAAATACATGTGAATACGTTTAATGCAGGGCTTTTTATTCTCTCCAAAATGTCAACAGTATTTTCAGAATAAAGACTATGAAATATATTGCTGTAGTGGAAAATTCTGGTCCTTTGTCTTTAATGTCTTTTTGAGTGGATAAAGAAAATTCACCCGGTTTGTAGTTTCTATATTTCCGTGAATCTTTGACCTTGCAATGGGTTGCAATAAAAGAGAAACAAAACACTGTGTCTTTTGTTTTATTTTAGAGACAATAAATGACTGCCCTGATGCTGGTTGGGTATGATGCATGCAGTGGTCTGTGCTTTTGTGTGTTTCACTACAGACTTATGTAGGTTTGACTAACCCAGAATAATAAACGAGACTCAGTTTAGGAGGTTCTAATTGGGCGGGTGATTATAGAGATCAGATTAAAACCTCAAGCATTTAAATAAGTGTGTATTAGTCTGTTCTCACACTGCTATAAGGACATACCTGAGTAATTTATAAAGGAAAGAGGTTTAATTGACTCACAGAAAACTTAAAATCGTGGCAGAAGGGGAAGGAAACAAGTCCTTTTTCACAAGGTGGCAGGAGAGCGAAGAATGAGAACCAAGCAAAGGGAGAAGCCCCTTATAAAACCATCAGATCTCATGAGAGCTTGCTCAATACACAAGAATGGCACGGGGGAAACCACGGCCACGATTCCATTGCCTTCCACTGGTCCCTCCCACCACAGCTGGGGCTTATGGGAACTACAGTTCAAGATGAGATTTGGATGGGGACACAGCCAAACCATATCAAGTGAGTTGTTTAAAATCGCATTTCCTAAACAGTCATCATTTATATAGCCACGTATTCTATTTTTCCAAAGTAAATAAATACGTAAGATATTTATTGAGTGACAAATATAGGCACTGGAAATTTAAAGATAAATGAAACTCCCACTCTCAAGTTACAGCCTAACAAGGGGACATTCTGGGGCACCAGCAATAACAGTGGAGAACAATAGATATAATGATGGGAATAATTATGGGGAGCGCATCTAGGGCCATGCAGCAGCTTTGGGAAGGGAGAGCTTCACAGAGGAGGAGCTTTTCATGAAGGCTAGAGAAATAGCGGGAATTTACCAGCCTTGCTTGGGGGAAGGAATGGAAGACAACCTGGAAAATGGAAAAGTATGTGCCAAGGCATGAGGAAATGAGATAGCACAGAAAGAGCAGGGCCCTTGAGGTGACTGAGTTTAATAGGAATGTATGTTATATAGAGGCAGCAGGTGGAGAAGGTTCCTGGAAGAAAACAAGGGCAAATCATAAACGTTTTTTGGCCTACTAAAGAGATTGGACTTGTAGGGAAAATCAGATCTGCTAGAAAAGCCTTGCCCTAAGTTATTCAAACAAGAGGGGTTCTCCCTAGAAATTTAAAATGCAGGACTTCCACTTACAATAATATAGTGGAAAGGAGATCCTGAAAGATTTTCTGCTGTGTAACATCTAAAAATGTTCATTAACATATTTTTTAAAAACCTTCTTGGCGGGGCGCGGTGGCTCACGCCTGTAATCCCAGCACTTTGGGAGGCCGAGACGGGCGGATCACGAGGTCAGGAGATCGAGACCATCCTGGCTAACACGGTGAAACCCCGTCTCTACTAAAAAATACAAAAATCTAGCCGGGCGTGGTGGCGGGCGCCTGTAGTCCCAGCTACTCGGGAGGCTGAGGCAGGAGAATGGTGTGAACCCGGGAGGCGGAGCTTGCAGTGAGCTGAGATCCGGCCACTGCACTCCAGCCTGGGCGACAGAGCGAGACTCTGTCTCAAAAAAAAAAAAAAAAAAACCTTCTTCAGTGACCAACATACCTACGTACCTGCGAGAAAGTAAAAGAAAGCTCCCTGTGGCCCGGGACAAAGCGCAAACAGCAGTCTAGAACAGGGATCAGCAAAGGAGTGGCCCCTGGGTCAAACATGGCCAGACACATATCTTTGTAATCAGGTTTTCTTGGGACACAATCATATCCATTTGTTGTTGCCTTCTCTGTGGCTGATTTCATGCTACAACAGTAGAGTTGAGTGGTTGCCACAAAGGCCATGTGATCCACAAAGTCAGAAAGATTTACTCTGGCATTTCACAGAGAAAATTCGCCAACCGGCTGGGCGCGGTGGCTCACGCCTGTAATCCCAGCGCTTTGGGAGGCCGAGGCGGGCGGATCACGAAGTCAGCAGATCGAGACCATCCTGGCTAACACGGTGAAACCCTGTCTCTACTAAAAATACAAAAACTTAGCCGGGAGTGGTGGCGGGCACCTGTAGTCCCAGCTACTCAGGAGGCTGAGGCCGGAGAATGGCGTGAACCTGGGAAGGGAAGCAGAGCTTGCAGTGAGCAGAGATGGTGCCACTGCACTCCAGCCTGGGAGACAGAGCGAGACTCCATCTCAAAAAAACAAAAAAAGAAAGAAAGAAAAAGGAAAAAAGAAAATTTGCCAACCAACCTAGTCCAGAGAGGTGGTTCTCAAGTACAGCCCCCAGATCAATCACATTAGCATCGCCTGGGAACTTAGACATACAAATTATTGGGCCCTACGTGAGACCTACTAAATCAGAAACTCAGAGAGTAAGGTCCCAAAATCTGTGTGCAAATCCTCCAGGTGACTCTGATGCATGAGCTAAACTTTTATCTCTATCGAGACAAGCCTGGAGACAATCAGAATATGGGACTATATTGATCACGATTGCCTAGAGAACTTGTGGAAACATTAGGGCCAGTGAATAATTGAGAGTCATATCAGAGTCTACCTCATGGAAAGCCTGGATCCCTGAAAGGCTCTGCCCTTTTAAAAACAATGAACTACAATAAATCAAAACATTGAAGAGGCAGATAGTGAGGAAAGTAACCATTCTCAGCCTGGGCTATTCATGGATTTTTTTAAGGGCTCCCTGCAAATTAACAGCTACTGACTAACAACATTCAAATGGATTTAAGCCAAGTGTAGTGGCCCATGCCTGTAATCCCAGCACTTTGGGAAGCTGAGGCAGGAGGATTGCTTGAGCCCAGGAGTTCGAGAACAGCCTGGCCAACGTGGCAAGACTCCATCTCTATAAAAACTCAAAAAAAACTATTAAAAAAAAAATTAATCCGGCATAGTGGTACATGCCTGTAATCCCACTTGAGAGGCTGAAGTGGGAGGATCACTTGAGCCTGGGAAGGTGAGGCTGCAGTAAGCCATAATTACACCACTGCACTCCAATGTGGGTGACAGAGCAAGACCTTGTCTCAAACACACACACACACACACACACACAAAACAGATGGAGTTAGTAACTGAATCTACACTGTTTACTTAGTTTATGTTGCTGATCATTGTGTTTTTAAGAGGATTCATATCAGTAGTTCTCAGTGTCTGACAAAAGCAAAATAAAACCATTCCTGGAGAAAGGTACCCTCAACCCAGGCCTCAAAAGAAACCCCAGAGATAGCATGCCAGCAAATATAAACCCACAATCTAAAATCACAGAGAAAAAAAAAAGGACGTAACCCAGGATTAGCAGGGCAAGTCAGTAGAGACAACAAATAGATCCACATCCTCAAAGACTTCAATATTACATTTTCAGATACATACTACAAAATGAACGTGTTGTATTAAAAAGGTGTTTAACCTGTATAAGAAAAATGAAACTACCAAAATGAACAGATACTTAAAGAAAAAACTAAATAAATAGTATAAAAATGTTAAAAGGCCAGACACAGTGGTTCACACATGTAATCTCAACACTTTGAGAGGCCGAGGTGGGAGGACCACTTGAGGCCAGGAGTTTAAGACCAGCCTGGGCAGCATAGTGAGACCTGTCTCTAAAAATTTTTAAAGTAGCTGGGTGTGGCACCTCCTGTCCTAGCTACTCAGGAGGCTGAAGCAAGAGGATTGCTTGGATCCAGAAATTCATGGCTACACTGAACTATGATCACACCATTGCACTCCAGCCTGGGCAGTAGAGCAAGACCTTGTGTCAAAAAAAAGAAAAAAGAATGTTTACTACTATTATAACTTCTATTTAACATGGTAATCAGAGAGCTAAGCCAGCACAGAAATATCAAAATAAAAGGGTAGGAGCCATAATGGAAAGGACAAACTGAAGTATATACAGCTGACAAGAATATAGACATAACAGACATAGACAAGCAAAACCCCAAAAGAATCTAGAATATAGAATTAAGAGGATTTAAAAGTTAGTTGATGTAATGTTCAAATATAATACCTATTTACATTTCTATATACCAATCATGAAGTAGAAAAATGTAATTTCAAAAAATACTTTTTACGAAAGCAACAAATACACAAAGTAGCATTCCTTTTATGAGTCAATTACAAAACTATATTAAAGACAGAAAAAAATGTAGACAGCAAACATCTTCACGGAAAGGAAGTCTTAATATTCTATGGATGTCATGTTGAGAGACAAGTCTCCATAGGCATCTTGCATTTCTGCACATCTTTCAAGTAGAGGTTGCTTACTTACGTGCTGCCTTTGCTCTGGATTATCTTTTCAAAGATGTTCTTATGGTGAATGGCCTTCGAAGACAGGGATAGTGTCTCCCTCTAGAGCAGAGGGTAAACATACCTGCTGTTACATATAAAACGCTTGTTTCCTATGCTCAGTGTTCCTCTCCTGTACCGCAACCCAGTATAGACACAGGGGTCACCCACCCTCTTCACATTTCCTGTGGGAATTGCAGCTTCAGAACCTTCAGAATCAGCATTTCAGGAAAATGCTGATACTCTGGCTACTGCCATTGCTGTGGGTAATAAAGTCCTTTGTCTCTGATTCAAGAGTCTAGCGTCTTCTGCCAGCATCCCTGAAACTAACGGACTGATGTGAATTTGCAAGTAGAGTAAAATCTCAAACCTTTCACAGTTCTTAACCTGATAATTCTCCGCTAATTAATCTATTAATATCATGCAATTCCAAACAAAATCCTATTAAGGTTTTTTAAAATCAAACTCAACAAGCTTTTTCTTAAATTGGTATAGAAGAACAAACCCAAACTCATTTGTATTTAGATAAATGCAAATTAAAAGATACAAAGTTTATGCCCAAAAAACTGGCAAAAAGTGAGTCTTGCATGATTAAGTTTTGGCAAAGATGTAGAACAATGAGAACACTTACACATTGCTGCGGAAATTGGAAAAGAGTTTGGCATTATCTTAAAAAGGTAAACATGCACATACAGCAATTCCCTTCATAGGAGTATTCCCCAGAGAAACATTAACACATGTGAACCAAGAGACGTGTACCAAAATATGCATAGCAGCATTGTTTATCACAGTAAAACCAGGAACTTTTACGTATTTAATTCAATTAAGCAAAGTAGTAAAAACAAATGAATTACAACAACATATCTCAATATGTGTGAATCTCAGAAACAGTTGAATAAAGAGGGCGAGTCCTAGAAGAATGCAGAAAGCTGTACATCATTGCATAAAGTTCAAAACCAACACAATTAAATAATGTGCTATTTAGGGATGCAAGTGAATTTAGAAAAAATGAAAAAGAAAGAACAATTGCAAAATTTCAGAGTGGTTGTTATCTATGGGAGGACAGGGAGTGGGCTGGGATTCTAGGAGCACAAAAAAGGCTTCGACCAAATTCGTAAGTTCTATTTTGTAAATTGAAGTGTGGCTTTACCAGTATTTGTTTTATTAATATAAAACATATTTTAAGTTAAACATATGTAACATTACATCACACGAAACATATTTAAATATGTAACAAATTATTTTGCATCCATTATTAAAATTTCAAATTAAAAATGTTTTATATCTTTTTTTTTTTTTTTTTTTTTTGAGACGGAGTCTCGCTCTGTCGCCCAGGCTGGAGTGCAGTGGCCGGATCTCAGCTCACTGCAAGCTCCGCCTCCCGGGTTCACGCCATTCTCCTGCCTCAGCCTCCTGAGTAGCTGGGACTACAGGCGCCAGCCACCTCGCCCAGCTAGTTTTTTGTATTTTTTAGTAGAGATGGGGTTTCACCGTGTTAGCCAGGATGGTCTCGATCTCCTGACCTCGTGATCCACCCGTCTCGGCCTCCCAAAGTGCTGGGATTACAGGCTTGAGCCACCACGCCCGGCCATGTTTTATATCTTATTTAAATCGATTGACCATCAAGAGTTGATAAACCAAGACACAAGTTTGCCCACCTATTTGGTTATGGAGGTTATCTCTGCATGAGGCAGAGCTTACAGAATTCCATATTTAAGCAGGCGGCAG
Source organism: Theropithecus gelada (assembly GCF_003255815.1). Lineage (NCBI taxonomy): Eukaryota > Metazoa > Chordata > Mammalia > Primates > Cercopithecidae > Theropithecus > Theropithecus gelada. The sequence continues at coordinate 103,672,725 of NC_037673.1, read as the reverse complement.
AGATGGGAGAACCCGGTAGTCTCACCCTTCTTCTCCTGTGCTGGGAGCATAGCACTGTGTAAGTTCCTGGTTCAGCTGACCCTCATTGCAATTCTAAGTGGAACAGCTGTTCATATTGTGCCGAGACAGCCGTGAGAATTCGTGTGGCATATCTGTCATGTTATTACCATAGAAATCAAAGGACCACTATACAGGTTTTGTAAAGCAGTGAGGGGCCCTTTCATTATCACTTCATTTTTAATTATGCCAATAACTCTGGTATCAAAACGTCTTCGAAGAATACAGAGACTCATCTGATAATGTGATAATCTAGAGTTGAAATGGAAATTCAGTTAGGGTCAAGCTTATTCCTTTTATTATATTAGTATATCACAATTTATTTGCCCATACTACTGTTGGTGGATATTATTGGGGCATAACACTTATAAAAATTCATTCTAGTTTCATGAGCTATTTAGTAGGTACAAATGCAGTTAGAGAGGCTTCCTCAATCCCTGAAATTCAACCATCTCCAGGAAATAAACTCTAGAAAACTAAAATCATTTAAGAACTAGTCCCCTTTCCTATGATTTTCCTTGACTAATAAAACTATGTGTGGATGCCAACAGCCCAACAGAAAACAGAAACATTTGAAAGGGCAGGCATTATTTGATTCGGCTCTTTTATTCACCACATGATGGAAGAGACGGTCATGCATTTCTCGAATTTTTTCCCCACAATTTGGCATTACTTGAAAGATCTAGAGATGAGAGGCGTCAGTGTCAAGTGGCCTGAGGATATTTGGCTAAACCAGGCCGGTGGGCACTCACTGAGTTCATTTCTGTAGACTGAAATCTTCCAATGTTGTGGCTTGGGGTGTGTGCGCGCACGTGCTCACGTGTCCATGCCCCATCCCACCATGAACACCGCCTACCGAATGCAGTCTATTCAGCCCTCTGTGGTTAACATAATGGAAAATAAAAAATTAGTCATTAAATAAAAGATTTTTTAAAAGAACAGTCTCATATATAGATGCTGCTTTGATGGGCCTAGTAGCTACTGACAATGGCAAGTTTTATAAATAATGCTGAAATGAATGGAGAAAGCTTAGCAAGCTTGATTTTGTTGACAGACATGATTCTACTGGATTGTTAAGCAACATCTTGCAACTGAATCATTTACTAAGTGGAAAAAGAGAAATCTTGATAATTGATTTTAAATAAAGCTTTTATTAAAGTGTTTTTTCAATTTCAAATCAAAATTGGATTACAATATAGAATTCATGGATGTAGAGAGGCAAATACTGGGAAAAACACTTGTAGATAACTTAAATAATTATGCTTAATGTGAAAATTAAGCTACTGGCACTCTGATTATTAGATAATTTAGATGAGTTAATTTGCTCTAAAGTAAACTGTAAAATAGGAAACATACTTGTCTTAGAATAAATTTGTACTAATGGATGTTTAGTCCACTTCCCTACTCTGTAGCTGCTGTTGAATGTTACTGTTCCCATTTCTTCTCAGTCCTACTTCATTCTTGAAATTAACCAAAGAGACTAAGAAAATGAGTGATTAGAATCTTCATGTCTCTTAGAGTGAATGATGCACCTGGGCGTGATCTTCAAATAAAGAACTGGGGAGAGAAAGAGCTGGTGCTGGCAGGGAGTATTAAATGAATTATGTAGAATGCTCAGTGATGTCGTAAAACATATCGTGGAAAGTGACACAGAGAAAATAGTTAACACATATGTGCACCACAGTTGTAAAATGATTAAGAAGCAAACACTGTGCAAGCACCACTCAGGTCAGAAAGGGAACATCACTGGCCCTCTCTGGAAATTCTTTCCTCATACGTCCCTCCCAAACCCAGGCATCTTCCTTCCTCCACGTGTAACCACTTTCCTGGCCTCTGTGGAAATAATTTTGCTGTTTTTATCTTTGTCATATCAATATAGCATGCATCCTTTAAAATGTAGTTTTGTTTTCTCTGGTTTTGAACTTTATAGGAAAGAATCATGCTGTGTGTATTGTTTTGTGGCTTTATTTTTTTACTCAATAGTGTTTATAGGCTCCATCTATTTTGTTGTGTGTAACTCTAGTCTATATAGTTTCATTGCTGTGTAATTGTCTTAGTCCATTCGGGCTACTATAAAAAATGCCATAAACTGGATAGTTGAAAAACAACAGAAATTTATTTCTCATAGTTCTGGATGCTGGAAAGTTCAAGCTCAAGTCTTCAGCAGATGGGTTGTCTGGGGAGGGAGGGCTCACCTCCTCATAGAGCCTTCTCACTGTGTCCTCACATGGTGGAAGAGGCAAGGCAGCTCTCTGGGGCTTCTTCAACGAAGCACTAGTTCCACCTAATCACTTTCCAAAGACCCCACCTCCTAATACCAGCACCTTGTGGGTTAGGGTTTCAACACATGAGTTTTGGGGGACACAAACATTCAGACCACAGCAATAATATTCCATTGTGTGGATATGCCACTATTTATTCATTATAGTACTGAAAAGCATTTGGTTTGTTTCCATGGTGGGACAATTATAAACCCAATTGTGAAGAAGATTCTTGAGCATGTGTCCTAGTGCACCCAGGTACATATATCTCCAGGGTACATGCCTAAAAAATGGATTGCTAGTATTTCCACATTTTCAATTTTATTAGGGGATGTCATACCATCGTCTAATAAAATTTCAAAGAGGTTGAACCAATTCACATTTTAACTTTCAGTATACGGAAGATCCCATTGATAGCCAGTTTGCTTCTGATTGCCATGTAGTGGTGTCTTATGATTTTAGTCTGTGTTCTCCTGAATATTTAAATACTGGGTATTATTTTGTATGTTAATCAGCCACTTAGGTTATAATGTTTATAAATTCCTTTAAACCAATAATTTCCTTTATGTTGCAGAGAAAGAAATAATATAGAGAGGAAAGAGTTAAAAGAATTGCCATAATTTCACTGTGGATTATAGCTATTGAAGCAAAAACTATGCAAAGAGGGAAAGGAAAGCAAGAGACTCTTTAGAAGGTTTATAAGTTTAAAAGACAAAGCTTTCTTCCCCCTTTACCTTCTTCTGACTTTATTACATCTTGATGTATGGAAGGAGGTCATTACCTTGAGTTTAAATGAGAAGCTACAGGGATCTGAGCCATGCCTCAATGCAAGATTGTATGGTTATTGTGATAATGTAATTTAATTGAATATCATGTAACCCAATGAAGTAAGAATGAAAAAAAAGAGAGTTGTCATTCCTCTGCTATGAAAACAAAGTTGAATGCTTTGGAAATCTAGATGAAAGACAAGCCACAAAAAAATCTGTCAAATTAATTGTAGGGCACATAAGACATAGAATGTGAAAAAATATATAAAAACCTAGAAAGATTTTCCATTTATATTGCTTCAAAAATGCTTTAATTTCTTAACTCCTTTTTAAAGAAATTGAGACTGGAAATCATAGATAATATGTTACAGAGATGGTTTATACAAGAATGACAATGTGGAACACAAATCAAAGAGCAAAGGCCTTGGCCATGTATCAAAAGATTAGCAGTGAATGCACGTGTGTGTATATATATATATATGTATGTATATATACACACACACACACACACACACACACACACACGCTATTGTATGAAAGATAAAATATTAAAATATGTGTGTACATATATACCTTTTTAATGATTTTTAATTAGCTTTTAAAATTAAATAACCAACTGGCTGTTCTGATCATGCTAAGAGGATTTTTACTGCATCTACTTAGGCCAAAACATATACAAACATAATAGAAAAAATGTCTTAAAAAGTAACATCTTTTTTCAATTGAGGTATAATTTACCTATAGTAAAATACACATATACTACAGTTCTCTGCATTTTGATGAATCTATAGGCTTGTGTGATAAACACCCAAAACAAGATGTGCAACATATATAAAACAAAGAATACAATCTATGTGTGTATGTGTGTGTGTGTGTGTGTGTGTACACCACCCCAGAAACCTCTCTAATTTCCTCGTGCCACCACAGCTAATCATTGTTCTGATTTCTATCACACATTTCTTTTGCTTGTTATTGAACATCTTATAATGAAATCAAACAGTATGTATTATTTCTGTGAGACTTCTTTCTCTCATGTGATTTTTGTTGTATCAATTGATGCTGAGAAGTATACCATTATCTAAATTTATCATAATTTATCATTCTCTTCTTCATAGACATTTGGGTTGTTACAATTTTTTTTAGTGGTTACAAATAAAGCAGCTATGTGTATTTTTGCATGGCTCTTTTTGTAGGATATAAGTTTTCTTTTCTGTTGGGTAAATACCTAGGAGTGGAATTCCTGAGTCACAGATGTGCACACAAATATAGACCTTTATAAAAACCAGCAAACTTGTTTTTAAAGTGGTTGTTCCATTTTCCACTATTACTAGTACCATGAGTGAGAGAGTTCCAATTACTCTACATCTTCACCAACATTTGGTGTTGTTGGTCTTTTAAATTTAGCCATTTAAAAAATACATGATTATATCTCAGTGTAGTTTTAATTGCCTTTCCCTGATGACTAACGATATTAAGCCCTTTTTCATATGCTTATTGCCCATCCCTACATCTTCTGTGAAGTGTATGTTTCTGTCTTTGCTCTATCTTAAAGTGAGGTTTGCATTTTAGCAACATGTGTTAGGTTGGTGCAAAAGTAATTGCAGTTTTTGCCATTACTTTCAATGAAAGTAAGTTTATATGCATATCTATGACTCAGGAATTCCAGTCCTAGGTATCTACCCAAGAGAAAAGAAAACATATCCTGCAAAAAGATATACATTATGCAAAAATATGTATAGGTACTTTATTTATAATAGTAAAAAATTTGTAACAACCCAAATGTGGTTTAATATTTCCAAAATCAATCATGTTGGCAATTTTTTTTGTAAATCAGTTGACCATATATGTGTGGATATATTTCTGGACTTTCCATCATGTTCTAGTCATTTATTTGTCTATTCTATGCCAATACCACACTGTCCTGATTACTATAGCTTTCTAGCAAACCTTTAAATCAGTAGCATGAGTCTTCCAACATTATTCATTTTCAAGTGTTTTTTTACTAATCTAGGTCCTCTAATTTTGATACACATTTTAGGAACAATCTCTTTTTTAAAAATAAAAGATCCATTAAAATTCTGATTGAGATGTGCTTCAATGCCTAGATTAATTTAGAGATAATTGACATCTTAGCAATATTAAGTCTTCTAGTCCATGAACAAAATCTATTTCTTTATTATTAAAATCTTCTTTGATTACTCTCGGCAATGTTTTATTCACAGTAGAGGTCTTGCACTGGTTTCATTAAATGTATACCTATGTATTTTATGTTCTTTGATGCTGCTATAAATGTAATTTACAAATTTTTTATTTTGAAGTTGTTTATTACTAATATAGAGAAGGGAAACTTGTTTTTGCATATTGTCTTTGTATCCAGTGACCTTGCTAAATTCACTTATTAGTTCTAAGTAGTTATTTGAAAATGTCTAGAATTGTTTAATCTAAAAACATGTCATATATGAAGACAGTGCTTATTTTTTCTAATATCTATACCTTTTTTTTACTTGCTTTATTGCACTGGCTATGACCTCCAGTACAATATTGAATAGAAATGGTGAGAGCTGACCTGCTTATTCCTGATCTTAGGAGGAAAGTATTTAATCTTTCACAGTTAAGTACGATCGTAGCTGTAGGGTCTTGTAGATTACTTTCATAAAACTAAAAAGGTTCACTTTTATTTTTAGTTTGTCTATGGTTTTTATTATCAATGGGTGTTGGATTTTGTCAAATGTTTTCTTAGTCCTTTGATATCTATCCTCATATTTACCACTTCTGGTGTTCTTTGTTACTTCATGTTTATATAAGTCTCTTCTAATATTTTTTTAGTCCCGAAAATTTTCTTCTTAGTATTTCTTGAAATTGGATTGACATGATCATAGAGATTCTTTCACTTACTTTCTTTTGTTAGAATATGGCCTCATAATATTTCTGTATTTTCTGAAAAAGTTTATGTAAAATTGGTAATTTACCTCTTAGACATTTGAAAGAATTCCCCAGTGAAACTACACAGGCCTGGAGTTTATCTGGAGGCAAGTTTTCTATTGTTTGTTTTCTGTTGTGTCAGTTTTTCATTGCATCTGAGTTATAGAATTTATTGGCATAAAGTTGTACATAATCCCTTATTATCTTTTTAATATTTGTAGAATCTATAGTAATGTCACTTATATAGCACTTGTATAACACTGTCTTCAGATGTGACATAAGTTTTTAGGTTAAAGAATTCTAGACATTTTCAAATAACTACTTAGAACTAATAAATGAATTTAGCAAGGTCACTGGATACAAAGACAATGTGCAAAAACAAGTTGCATTTCTCTATATTAGTAATGGACAACTTCAAAATAAAAAATTTATAAATTACATTTATAGCAGCATCAAAGAGCATAAAATACATAGGAATACATTTAATGAAAGCAGTGTAAGACCCTCTACTGTGAATAAAACATCCTTCTTTGTCTATCTGTGGTTTCTCTCTAACAACACAGAGAACCAAGTCTTCAAAAGTTTAAGACCATCAGCCAATAATTTAATTACCTGATGGAAAAAAATCAACAGTATACATAGGAAGATAACAGAAACCAGAATATCTTCCAAAACCTTTGTACAATAAATAAAAAACTACTAGATATGTGAAGGAAAATAAAAATCTGATCCATTTTCAAGAAAAGAAGAGTCAATTGAAATAGACCTGATATGATCTAGATGTTGGAATTAATAGACAAGTACTTTAAAGAAACTATTATAAATATGTACAAGTACTTTGAGGGGAAAAATGGTCATAACGAGTGAACAGATGGAGAATCTCAGCAGAGAAATTGAAATTATATATTTTTTTGAAAAAAGGAAATTCTAGAACTGAAAAGTACAATATCTGAAATAGAAAATTCATTGAATATGGGCTTAAGAGCAAATGCAAGTTGGCAGAAAAAAGTGTCAGTGAATGTGAATATATAGCAATAGAAATGATCCAATCTGAAGAATGAAGATTTTTCTTAAAAAGCTGGGGGGTGGGGGAAGAACAAAGCCTCAGTAGACTGCGATACCATATCAAGCAGTCTAATACATGTGCAGTTGGAATCCCAGACAAAGAGGAAGAAAAGAATAGGGGAGAAAAACATTTGAAAAATAGTAGCCAAGCCCCTGTTACCTGGAGGAACCTAAACCCCCAGCTCTTGCTTGCCAGAATCTGCAGAGCTGAACTAAATTTTTAATTTTTTCAGCCTTCCAATTGCTGTTTCCACTAGGCTCTCTATAACCTCCCCCATGCATGCACAGAACAGGAGGCAGCAAAAGATTTGTGGGAAGCTTATATGCAGATTCTGATTTGTCTCTTAATTTCTAGGATTTTCCCCACCCAATTTCCAGTCTCATGGGCAACCCCAAATCCATTCCCTGACCTTCAAGTCTGTAAGATAGCAACATTCTGCTCAGGTTCTAACCTTCCCTGTACCTTGTAGACTAGGGAGTACCCTCAAGGGAAAAGCCATATAAAAGTGGATCTCACCCAATGAGTGTGGCTCCTTTCTTTAAATGATCGAATCCCCTTCAATAGCTGCTCACTTTTTGTTGCTCACCAGTGACTTCAAGAAGGCCATCCCCCACCCCCGCACCACCCCCTGACACCACAGTGTTGAATTGCTATCTATGGAGGGTTAGTCTAATACAAGCTGCCAGAACCATATCCCTAATGTATTGGTTTTAAAGATGCCAAACACTGGTGTTTTTAGTACTACATACACACTGTCTACACTAGCAGAGGTAGGTAGCTCCTTGCCTCCCAATACCCTTATTCTTTTTCTTCTTCAGTGAAAACACCCATATTTGATGTAGAGTCACCATGTACATTTCTTTCGGCAACAGGTAGATTTTTGTCTTGTTATAGCCACTATTAATAGTAGTTGAAGCTAATCCTAACTAATTTAAGTGCAAAGAGACTCTCATATAAGTAATGTAGCAATAAATACAGGTATAGCCATCATGTCGGACTTTTTTCAGGGAAGAAAGTGGTGAAGTAGAGAGGCCATTAGCCTGAAAACCAGAGAACCTGCATTCTAGTCCTGCTTCTTCCAACTAGGCTACGTATTTTGGGCAAGTCCCCCCTCTCTGGGGCCACTGTCTAGACCCTCATCTGTGAAAATATTGCATTAAATTAAATGGTCTCTCATTTTCCTCTCCTCATTCCACTGAACCTCTCCATGATGTAGATAATATTTGCACTATTTTAAGGAGTTACAGAGCTTGTAATGTTTTAAATTTTGATCACGGAATCTCTGTTACAAACAAAACCCCCTTTACCCCCCATTTTAAAGGAACATTTTGTGACCCAAGTCAGAGTCTATGTTCCTGCTCATCTTCGTTTGTTGACCTTATGCTTCGAATGGAAAGGCATCAATTTTTTCAAGGTACCTCTCTGCTCACAAAGATTTCCCTAATTTTTTAAGAGGCTGGAAGCAGTCAATGGTACAAATAAAACACATTTTCAATAGTGCTGAGGCTCAGAACTGTGGTTGAGATGATAAAATGGTTTTATTTTCTAGATGACTATTTTTCAAACTAGAAATATGTTTTGCATCACTGATGTGTTAAGGTCAAGTCAAGAAAAGAGACAATATGTCCCATGTCACGGAGACCAGGATAATGAGAGTGTTCTCTGGGAGATGGCTCAGAAGCTGTTCATTTCACCGGCAAAAGGTTATACCAGACAGATTGTTTCTCATTTGATGTCTTAAATTAAACTGCTGACATGGCCTGCCTCAAAGTAAGAAGCATACGTGTTTGCCAAACAGACCCTACAGAAAATCCCTGTTTGAGAGATTTGGTTCCTTTATCTGCAACCTTTGAGGCTTTTCTGTTTTTAAGGTATGGTTCGGAATTAAACCAGGTTTTCAACTACAGAGCAGCTCCCTAAATGTTCATGAAGGAGGCTTGGTGAATCCGAGACTTGCTGTTTTGTCAAAGTGCTGTGGGATAGAAGCGAGATAAATGCTAGTTCCTATTTGGAGTTTAGGAACATCACACATGCAAGATGCACATGAGATCATAGAGGAATTATTGAATGTAGAGAGAACGGACCTATGGAAGATTTGCTTTAGCCATTGCCCTCCACTCTGGCCCTGCTTGCCCTCCTCAATGGCCATTTTCACCCACCCCAGAGCTCAAAGAAGACCAAACAGGCCAAAGTGATGGCGAATAGTCTGCAGACCAGCGACTGCAGCCTCACATGCCCTATCCCAGGCATCAGAATCTGCACTGGGACAAAATCTGCAGACGATTCAGAAGGACTGATCCTCAGTCCAAAGAGGATCAGCCAGGCACAGTTCTAGGTTTGGGGGATACAGTAGGGAATACAACAGACAAGTTCTGCTTGTGTTGCATTTACATTTTAATGGGAAAAGGGAGAAAAGGCAATATACAAGCAGACAGGTATTTGTATTTCTGATGGTCATGGTGTTAAGGCAGGGAAAGTGGGGAAGGAAGCCTGGATGTGGAGTGAGGGTTACTACTTGTACATGATAATCAGAGAAACCTTCACCAAGAGGGTAAAATGTGAACAGAGAAATGAAGGAAATAAGAGAGCAACCCAGTGAGTGAGTGGTCAAAAGACCTGAATTCCAGCCCCCGGATCTCCTTCTCCCTGTGTATTGCAACATTTTGCAAGCTACTTAAACTTCCTGACCTTGGGTCTCCTTAGTGGTCCACTAGGAATAAAAACACCCATGGTGGCTAATTCATGGCTGATTTGTGAGGTTCAAACAGGATGTATATATGCACGAGTGCTGTTAACCTTGTCTGCAAGGCTATAGGCTTCTTGGCCCTTTGCCTCTAACTCACAGGGGGATGAAATTGGCGTAATGTGAAGTTGCAAATTGAAGTATAAAGAGGTGAGCTTTGTGTACTTAATCTAAGTCTTCCTTGAGCACCATATGCAACTCGTGGCCTCACTTCCCAGTATGCAACCCGTGGCCCCCTCCCACTGCCTCCACCATGGACCTTCCCTCACTGATGTCCTCCCTGGACATCCTCCCTCACTCCTCCTCCTTCTCACACTCTCCTCCCTGTGACCAGGCCTTTGATATCCCCTCTCCTTTGACAGCTCTTCACCACCTTTTGCTCAGATTCTGGTCCTTCCCCAGGGTGAAGGCCCTCTCCAGTTTCTTCTATTGGAGAGTGTTCTCAACACAGTAGCTCGTGCAGAATTTCCATGAGAGATTCATATCCTCCTTGCTCTCATTTGGTTTGGGCTGTACAATGTGTTGGTGTTTCTGTCTCCTTTGTAGACTCCTAGAGCTATAGGATACACCCTCTTCTAAGAACAGAGACATGGAATGCTCAGTCTCTGTCTCAACTGCTGTGTCAGCAGGTAAAGTCATGGCAGTGCTGCCAACTGAAGAGTGTCCACCGACATGACATATGACAGGAGAGACTGTAGGCAGGACTGTGCTGCCATTGATGTTGTGAAGTTTGTTCCTCACTAACAATGTTTTTTTCTGGTTAATTTGAGAGAATGTCTGTATTTGGTGTTTCTGTAATCTTATTTTGTGTTTCAGTTGAGTAAGTGTTGCTGAATATCTGTAGAATGTGTGATAATTTTTTGTAAAAAAAAAAAAAACTCAATAAAAGGAACATTAGCATAGAAAAATATTTTATGTTGTGTAAAACACTTGGCTGAGGAAATGTTTTAATGCATTATATAAAAATGCTACAGACTCTCAGCAGTTAGATTACAGGAGACAGATCTGTTTGGCACCAAAGGAGACCCCACTCAGCACTGCCAGGTTGGGAGAAGGGCACTGAGGGAGCGAGGATCAGAAATAGGATTGAGTATCAAAGGGTTCCCTTCAATGAAACCAGCATTTGGTCAGCAACTTCAATGCAAATAATTGCTCTAGGTTCCTTGGAAGACACGTTAATTAAAAAGACATCCAACCTATCTTCCAGTGGCCTACAAGCTAGAGATGATCTGGGTATAAACATTAATTCATTTGGCCTGTCTTTATGAGAGTTACTATGAGCAAGGGACTGTGCAGGATGTCAAGAAACAAAGATAAAACGTATGTGGACCGTACCCTTAGTTCAGTAGTGGTGATAAGGCGTGTTCATGCGTCATCTGAAGATAATGTTAAGTATGAGTGGTAGATTTTGATATTAATGATTTTACATCATATTTTGAACACAGTATATCATAGCACTTCACAGCCCTGTTTGACGGGCTTTTATTCATAGAGTTTTGGTGACTCACAGAGTGTCAAAGGTCATACTTCCCTTCTGTTGCTTATGCTGCCAACTCCATTGACAAGCCCTTCTCACCCCTTGAACCTCTCTCTTCAGCTGACCTCATGGGCACCTTTCATAGTAAATGCTCAATAAACATTCGTGCATGGAATGAACTGGACCTGCTATGTGCTTGCTGAATTTTATGTTGGTATGCCCCTCCATTAGCACACGTTGTGGCTCCCTGACCTTAATAACAACTTGAACTGCCTATAACACACACTATGGAAAGAAGTTTAATAATAGCATCCCCTCCACCTACGAGGACAAATTGCCCTATATTCAGACTTCATTTAAAGTCTCAAGGTTTCCCTTGCAGAGGACACAAACTGGCAGAATCCAGATCACAGACATCAATCATGTTTTGTTTCTTTGAAAACATTAAGTTTCAAAAGGTTGAGGCATTTACCACCAACTCCACTTCTAGCATCTCCTTCTTTTGTATTACCTGACTGGAAACTGAAGACATTTGTGGCTCTGAGGGCCGGCAATCCCTGACTCAATGCATCTTCATGCGGACTCTGAATTTTCAGTGGCATGTGGACCATGACTGCTCTAAGTCCACACCATTCCCATGACATGAAACTTAGCACTGCAATAATCTCTACTCCCAGCTCACTGGAAAAAAACTAAACATCTTACCCTGCTTCTGAAGGGTCACTGATCCCCTGACCTACAAAAATGCAATAACCATTGAGAAAATGTTGGAAGAGATATATAAGGGAGGCCTAGAATATTGGAGTCTTAATATGCCATAACTGAGGCTTTAAGAAAAAAATTCCTGTGACTTAAAAGCACCAGGTTTTTTTTTTTCATTTTGCATAAAAATAATCTAACACTGGAGTAAGAGAAATAGGAAGTATATCAATTTTTAATAAATACAAGCCACAAAATAAATTTAATAAATTATAAATGATAAAATTATTGAAAAATTAAATATTAAACATTCTCACATAAAAATGTAGAACATTTATTAATTAGGGAACATTTTCAGAGTAATACTTGCACTTTAAATGCTCTTAACTTTTTAAGCATGCAACGTTGTAGACCTGTAGAAAGTGGTCTTGGTGTATTTCTGTGGCTGCTCACACTAAAGGGATGACACGATGGGTCAGTTCCCTGCAGGATGGTCCGTGGCGGGCAGGTACCAGATGGTCAGGGAAGTAGGTGGGAAATGTAGCCTGGGATGGGATTCCCTGGACTGGCATTTATAGCAAAGTAATAGATTTCTGTTTTCCAGCTTTGATTTCAAATACAGGGAAGATCAATCATGATTTGACTGAACATTTCCAGCAGAAATCTAAAAGAAAGACTTATACAGATAGATCTGGATCTTTTCCAAGAAATTTAGGGGAACTGAGTCCTAGTGTTGTTATTGTGGAGTTGGGACTGGAAAAGATGGGAAGAAAAGATAATGGAAGAGATATCTGGAAAGGGGCAAGCTGTCATTTTTCTTCTTAGATTGTTGTGGTGCTTTTCTCTTTTACCCTCTAATTTACACACAATTATTCTTTGGGTCTTCCCCGCCATCTTCCCCCTCAGCGCATAGTGGGAACACACAGGGCTCAATTTGTCCTCCATTGCCCTGTTTCATGAGGTCTCCTGGGTTGTCTGAGGAGAGGGAAGGTGGTCAGCGTGGAAATGTGCTGTGCAGACCCTCCTTCCCAGAGGGATGTAGGGCCAGCTGCAGAGAGTGAGTGAAGTTAGCAGCCAATATCAGCTCCAGCATACGCCTCAGCTGCAGAAGACACTTCACTGGTCTTGCTCTTCCAGGGCAGCCTGCAAGAGACTCTGAAAGGGAATATTCATTCCAGAACGCCCTGCCAGGTTAGCCAAAGCTTTGTGGGTCTGCGTTGCTGATCGCCTTCTTCCTCTGACCAATCTTGTCTCTTCCCTCTTCCTTTTACAGGTATTAATCTCTAATAAATATTGTGCTCCCCAAACTCTGTGTCGGTGACTGCTTCTCGAGAGCCAGCCTTGCAACAGTTGGCCCTGAGAGAAGGAGGGCTGAGAAAGCTGGTGGAGATAAGGCAGAGTTTGAAGCTTAACTGAGGGCACCACCTGCCTGGCAATTAGGGCCTGTTTTTTCTGGTGACAGGTGGAGTTTGGACAGCCCCTGCACCAGGTGGTGGTCCTGTTGTTAACACTTTCGTCAGTTGCCAATTGGGCTGGTGTATTGATAGAAGGGAACGAACTAGTGAGAGCAATCTACAGGGCACCTGACACTTAAGAAGGTGCAGACATAAAGAGAGTGGGATTGGATGGCTATTGCTAAGTGTCATTGATCTTCTCCAAAAAGATAATGCACAGCTGAAGATGAGCAACAAGCAACTGAAAGCCAGGAATGCAAGCCATAGGGACACTTTGGTCACACGCAGTGAAGCTCTCATCACCTCCAGCTGGAGGATACAGAAAGCCAAGGACCACGCCCAGGACTTTAAGTCAGAGTGGCTGACACAACCGAGGCAGGTCTGTTAACCCAAGTTCAGGGCTCTGGTTGGGAAACCTGGGACCTTGACCCATGGAATAAGGACATCTGGGTGGATGACTCCAAAGAATTTATGGCAAACCCCAGTATCGCTTCTCTGTCTTTTGGCTAAGATCAAGTGTATAGCAAACCCCAGTGGGAGAATAACAATGCAGGCTTCTGACGCTCTGCAGCTAAACCATGTTATGCTCAAAGGAGAATCACATACCTTTTGAAATAGAACTCCTGGGATATTAACTAGGCCCTAATAAAGACAGAGCATCTGACCAATGCATCCCAGTTTGCCTGAGATCTTCCCAGCTTTTCCGGTTTTAGCACTGAAAGTCCCATGTCACAGGAAACCCCCCAGTTCTGTGCAAACTGAGACTGTTGGTCACACTAAGCACAGAACACTAAGTGACCATGCAGCCTGAACCACCCATCATGGTTTGAGTCCTGTAGACCCTCCACATCATACGGTCAGGCAGGCCCAGCAATAAGACACATCTGGGATCAAACACAGGTGGGACCAAATACTCAAGCAGGCTGCATGAACAGGTAGCCCAGATCCACGGCACCCACCACTGTTACACAGGCCCTGCCTTGGCTCCTGCTTATGAGTGTGTGGGGCATAGTGTGTAACCAGCTGAACACAGACGGAAAGCCTGAGTTTGCTTTACAGATGGGTGGCTCAGTGTGTAGGTGTAAGCCAAAACTAGACGGTAGCTTCAATATAGCCTCATCAGCAGTGGCCTTGAAAGAGAGTGTCAAGGGACCATCCTCCCAAAGAGCAGTTTCAAGGGTCATACCTGGCATCAACTTGTGCAGAAACAGAAATGAGCCATGATTGGAATAGACACAGAATTGTGGGCTCTAGTGATGTCCCTGCTGTCTGGTCACGCATTTCAAGATCCTTGTATCCAGGGACCAGTGGGCACGAGGAGCAGTAGAGTGACTGACCCCGATCATCAGCAGAGGATGGGCCACTGTTACACTGTGGGAGCAGGAGAAATATGTGAGAAACCCACTGGGTGCTTTTTTGCTCCCTTGCCTAATTTTAACTGTCAGTGGACAGGGTCAGCAACCCTGGTCCATGAAGGACATGGTGACCAGAGGCCCTGGCCCCCTGGAGAGGATGATCTGGGCCCAGCCACAAAGGTGCACAGAGGGGGGACCTGAGAGTGAGTGGACTCTAAACTGAATAGTGGAGGAGGAGTCAATGATGGTCACCTGTGGGTCCCAAAAGCACCTGCCCTGCCCAGAAAATCACATGGGCGCTATAATTATTGATGAACTTTCCTTTCCTTTTCTTTTTTTGAGACAAGGTCTCCCTGTGTCATCTAGGCCGAGTGCAGTGGTGAGATAGTAGCTCCCTGCAACCTTGACTTCCCGAGGTTCCAGGGATCCTCCCGTCTGAGCCTCCCAAGTAGCTGGGACTACAGAGGCTTGCCACCAAGCCTGGGTAATTTTTGAAAGAATTTTTTTTTTTTTTTTTGTAGAGACAGGGTTTTGCCATGTTTCCCAGGGTGGTCTCAGACTCCTAGGCTCAAGCAATCCTTCCTCCTCAAACTCCAAAGTGCTGGGATTACAGGTGGGAGCCAGTGCACCAGACCGTGAATTTCCCTTTCCTAAGTTTCCCCTCAGGAAGAGAAGTCCATGGAAATCCTGGAAGAGTTGTTTCCTGAACATAGATGGAGAGATGAATGCAGGTGGTCCAAAGGGTGGGCTGCGGTGGACAGAGGTATGCCTCCCAGATCCCTCTGGGTGGAGGGACAGAGATACACCTCCCAGATCCTCTTTCAAGGAAGGACTTGCCACCCAGCTGTGGGCAGCACAGATGACTCCCCCGTCACTTTTGTTACCATCTAGCCAAGATGCAGAGTGCTGCTCGCTTGAGGTCACGTGCTCCCAGGACAGCTCTCACTGATGACTGAGTAAGGCAGAGTAGTGTGAAGCTGGCCATTTCAGCCAAACTCAGTGCACTCCGACGGGCAGTACTCTCTCCAAAGCACCCACTGTCTTGGCTGAGGTCGGTCACTCCTGCCTCAGATCCCTTCTCCCTCTGCCTAATTCTGCACTATCTGCCTTCCACTCACAGCTATGATTCCTTAAAAAGCACTTTGCACCCCAAATGCCATCTAAGCTTCTGCTTCTGGAGAATGCGTTCCATTGCTATCTCTGAAAGAATCTTTGGCCCCGGAGCCAGGCATCAAGGGCAGGAGATAAAGATTGCCTCCTCATCCTTGTGATGGATGCTTAGGAAGTCACCTTTCAGGCCAGGGTCTGTCCTGAAGCAATCATTGGTTAGAGATGATTAAACAGTACTATCATGTGGCAAAGTAGAGCTTTAAAGAAAAGCTTATAAGGCATCTCAGGGCATCAGTCTAGACCTAAAAAAGAAAAGTCACTTCCAGGGCTGAAGGATCCTTGGTTATGAAGGTTTGGAGCATGCAGGACTGGCACGGCCTGCTGACTTGACATGACATGACAACTCCCATCCGCCAAAGATGCGGTGGGTGGAACAGTGTCCAGAGAGAAGGTAGGGAGAAGCTGTAGGGTGTCTGCCGGTCACAGTGGCACCCCCGTGTTCAGGTGGCCTGTTGATTTGTCTGTCTTGCTTCCCTGCCTAATGCCCCCCTGTCTGTATTGATGGCAGTGACTGTAGTGTTTCCTGTGGTCACTGCAGTGCCAAGCATAGAGCCTATCCACAGGAAACATATTTGTAGAAGGACTGAAAGTACTCAAGAAAGGCCTCATACCCTAGAAGACCTCCAGTTTTCCAGCACTGCCTTAGAAGAGTCGGTGTGGACTCCTGGAGGTGATCAGTAGTAAGAACAGCACTGATGACCTCTGGGGGGATTAGGTGGAGCCAGAGTTCCAGGAAATCTGCATATGGCTCTAACTAAAATGCTGGGAGTTTCTTGTTTTGTGTTGTTTCTCATGGCTGGCATGGCCTAAAAAGCATGCGTTATACTTGTTTGTCACATGAATATATGGATGGATGGATGAATGGATGGAGATAGAGTAGGAGAGAGTCACTTCTTCTGGAGTGTATCAGTTAGAGTGCTTTTGACTGACAGTAACAGAAAATCTGACTAAAAGCAGCATAACAATGAGATGATTATTATCTCACAGAAGTTTGGTGACAGAGTTGTCTACGTTTAATTCCCTGGTTCAATAATCAAGAGCTTTGTTTCCTCGCATTTTGGTGCAGTGGTGTCCTCCCCTGACTTGAGTTGATCTAGAGTCTGTCCTCTCGTGGTTGCAAGATGGCAGCATCAGCCCCCAAATCATATTTGGGGTAGGAAGAGAGGCTGTTCCTTCTTGCATCTCATGTCTATTTTTAAGAGCAAGAAAAGCTGTATCAATCACAAGGACAAATTTATGCCATAATGACAAATAGCCTCCAAATCTTAGTGTCTTAAAACAATACAAGTGCATTGCTTGTTCTTGCTCCATGTCTTAAAGTCTTGCATGCTCACCATAATGGACCCAGGCTAACTGAGGCTCTTATATTAAAAAGAACTTCAGATTTTGTGGTGGCAAGGGAAGAGAAGGCTGGATGGTTTAGCTCCTGCTGTTAAATCCTTTGGCCTGAAGTGATACATGTAACTGCATCTTAGATTTTGTTGACTAGAATGCTATCATGGCTGTGCCTATGGGATGGGCAGGTACAATTCTCTAGGTACATACAAGTAGACCAGAACCAGATTACCAGTGAACATCAACAAAGACTTCCAAAACAGCCTTTTATAGAAATCCCAAGCCCCTCATATCTCTGTGGCCAAAACTGAGTCATATGATCATAACTAAATAAAAACCCTATCCAGGGGGAATGGAATCAATATCAACCTTGTGGGCCAAAGAAACATTTGTGGATTGATCTTGGTAGGCAGACAACAGTCTTCACTGCCTGCTACAAGAAGACGTATTTAGCCTCCCTGTGAGTTCATTGAAAAGGTCCTTCGTAAGAGGGTTTCCTTTAGATTTAAAAGATAATGGCTTTGATGGGTTAGGATCTTACTCAGTGACAGTTGCCATGGGACAGTCAGATCAAAACAGATCCTGCAGTGGGTACTATTAAGGATTTCACCTTTGTTCCGTAACAGCTTTGTGGGATGAATAATGAAACGTAAGCAATAAGCAAAGCTCTGGTTTGTTAGGCTTTCCCCCCAACCAAAATAAATTCAGCAAATGACCAAATAAAAAGTCTTTGAAAGAAGTCCATTCATTCTCTTATTGAGAGTTAATGTGGGAGAGTTGAACTCAGCAAATCCTTTCAGTTTATTCCTTCTCCCCTCTCTTTCCACCCTCTAGCCTCTCGTAAAACAACATAAGGGGACTGTGCCCTGTTCTGCCATAGTGTTGGTCATAAGATGTTTATGATTTTGAGGCAGTGTAGGGGCAGTTTAGGCTAACAATTGGCATAGGAAGGGAGGATTGCAGCAGATGGTTGAAATTCCAGAAAAATGCCCTGGCTAAGTCAGCCTCAGCACACCTCCCACCCCATGAAGATTAAAACTGCTCTATTTCTGGGTGGGTACAAACCTGGAAGCTTTTTGCCTCTAGCCCCTTTGAAAGAAAAAATGGAGGGTGAAAGAGGGAACCCAGTCTGTATTACCAACTTGATCCCAGCTCCCAAACAGGCATGTGTGTGTGTGTGTGTGTGTGTGTGCGCGCGCGCACGCGTTGAGCGTGTATGTCACATATGGCAACTTGAAACAGTTAAACATATGAAGAACTTTTTCATTCACAGATGGCAAAAAAAGGCATTTATTTTTTCATATAACACATTCCTGGGATTTGGAGCCAACAGCCTCCAGGGAGGATCACAAATCCACTCCGTGCCCTGGACGACTTGGGTTTATGTTTGAAGGTCTGCTCCAGCTGAAAGACAAGTAAAACCGTGGATAAGTCAGACAGGTCCCTGTTGGCTACTGGGTCCTAGGGGCACTGGTTATTTCAACAAGGCTATATGAAAAAGTCCAATTTGTAACATTTGCTTCAGATGGACCCACCTGTCTGAGGCAGCCGAAGGAACAAACTTTATCCACTGGGCTAAATCCTTCTCGTGGTCCTTGGCTGGCACTTGGTGCCATAGCTCTTCTGGGAGGTCTTCTGGGGCTGCTAGGGGAGAATGGAAGTAGATTTCCTGTGCAATTGCCCTGCCCCCTTCACCAGTGAAGCAAGCATCGCTGCTTTCCAAGGTTCTTGCCTGCTGCTATGAGAGCAAATTGGGATCCAGAGTGCCCAGCCAAGGCACCGATGCTCTGTATGACTTGCAAAGACAATTGTTCCACTGCAGCTTCTGACAGTGGGAAAGGAGAGTTAATTAAATCTCATCATAAAATCAAGTAGCATAACTATACATTTTAGAGCCAGTGTAATTATGCCTTATCTTGGAGCACTGTAAATTCTTTGTGACTGTGATGTATTCTTATCAGAAATTTTTATAGAATTCTAGAACTAAGGGGGTTTTAGAGATCACATAGTCAGGGGACTTCATTTTATAAAGATGAAAACAAACCCAGAGAGATTATATGACATACCAAAGCCTACAGTAAGTCACCTGACTCAACATTGAGTACTCTTGCCATTTCATTTGATTTGTATTTTGCACAGAGCTGAAGTCTACACCAGGTGAAAATAGCAGAGGGTCAGAATAGCCTCTGAAAATCTCTTAGGAAGTCACCATGCTGGAGATGAACACATCTGTTATTGAGTCCAATGCTGCCAAGTTTGCTTTCAGAGTCAATGCAATCATTATTTCTTAAGTTGCACACCAAATGAAGTAGTGGGTTGGGGTTTTGGGGGCCTGTTGTGTGGAAAATGAGTCTTTAAAGAACCATAATCTATAAACTTGCTTCTACCAGGAGAGGCACCCAGAACTGAGACGAACTCATGGATCAGGAGAGTCTTTAGGTGAAGACTCGAGAGATAGTAAATTCGGTTTCTCTTCCTCCGTCACAGCTGAAAGTGGAGATCTGGTAAGTGTGTTGTTATTTTGAAGGTCACTGTCAATACCTATCTCAGTAGTCTGCCATTTTGCACTCTGCCAGCACCTCTTTTCCTGCCCTGCCAATGGAATTGTTGTCCAACTTTTGGATTTTGTCAGTCTCCTAGGGAGAAATGGCATTTTGTATAGTTTTAGTTTGCTTTTTTCTTGTAATGAGTGACACTGCTAATCTTGATGTATGTTTGGCATTTGTGTTTCTTTTTCTACTGTTTGCTTATGTCATTGGTTCATTTTTATATTTGGGTTGTTAGTTGTTAGTCTTTTTTCTTTTCTAAGAGTACTTTCCACAGAGAAATTAGTGCTTTGCCTATATATGAGCTGCAGTTATTTTTCTCTTTTGACTTACTTTCTGCATTGAGGAGTTTTTTTTTAATGTAATTGAATTTATTAATTTCTTTTTCTATGGATCCTGAAGTTTTAGTCATAGCTAAAAAGGCCTTCCTGAAACCAAGATTATGAGTGAATTCTCATGTGTTTCCTTTGTACTTTTATGATTTTACTTTTCACATTTAAAACATGGATCTTGTTGTATAGTGAAAAGTATGGATTCAATGTTATCCTTTATCACATGATACTGAGTTGTCTCAATGCCCTGTGTAAAAAAGTCCCTCTCTATCACATGCTGAATTCTATGTGTATTTTATTTTTCTTTTCCGTTTCAACGGTGTACTGGATGGCACACCACAGTCTTTAAATACTTAGGTTTTATTAGTATGTTCTAATATCTACTAGGGCTGATCCTAATACCCCTGCACTTGCCAATTGTTCTTTAGGAATTTCCAGGTTATTTCGCTTGTTTATTTTTCCATATGAACTGGAAAATCAGCTCGTTTAGGTCCAGACTAGGAATATTCATGCTTTTGTTAGAATCATGTTAAATCCGTAATTCAGAGAGAATTGATGCTAATGATGAAAAGACCTGTTGACTAAACATTTTGGGACCCTTCATTTGTAAAAGCTTCACAGAGATTCTGATGGTGTTCGCCCACTGACCTCCACGCTCAGCAGCGGGTTCTGCTGGACCAATATTAGGACTGTGTTTTACTAGAGGGCCGAATCACCCAGAAAGCCAGAGCTGAAAAAGGTCAAATGTTTTTAAGTGTTTTAATGGGAGTTCTGCTTACATCACTGTTAATAATGTGGAATATATAAGAATTCTCAACCAGCAGGTTATTCTGAATGACACCTCCACATAGCTTAGCAAAGCCATTTCATTACCTTTGCATAAGTCTTGCCCTACGCAAAAATTGTAAAGTGACCAATTTTGGGAACCTCACCCTTCCTATTTTTTAATTATTCCCCCAACACGGCATCCCCCTCTCTTCTCTAAAGCTGTCAATAATAACTCCATGCTGTCTCCTCTTTTCCTTTTGTCAAAACCCGTCCCTGGGAAAGAATCTGATATCAGTCATTTACACCTAAGAGATTCTTTTGGTCTGACAGTGGAAAGAAAGATTGCATTTATTTAAAAGAGTTTTGAGCACCTGGGAACAATTGGAGGAGGCAGGCAAGGAACCTTCCAGGTGTCCCTGAGATATTACCAGGTGGATCTACACCTTCTATGCTATTTACAGGCTGAAGAGGATCCTGCAGACCCCAGGAGATGCTCTTATCATCTTTCTCCCCACACTCTGAGAGGAATCACAAAAGAAGACAAGTGATTTCATTGTGACCACAAATTAAAAGGAGGCCATCCAGAAGGAAGACATTTCCCTTCCATGCCCAGGCTTGGCAGTACGCATCCAGGATCAGAGTCCTCCTTCTGTAAACTAGAAGTGGTGTGATTAGAAGCACAAATATGAAATGCATCACATGCAACTTCTCTTACAACACATGCAAAGCAATCAATCTTAACCCCTGGCAGCCACACCAGGGAGGCTGTCTTTCCCTCTTTATTTATTGACTTGCCCTTGACCAGCCCTTAACGTATTTGTTTTTGTCATCACAAGGTTTTTGCTTAAAATCCAGCCAGTCCTATTTCCTTCCTGGGATATAGATGGCTGATCTGTCAGCTTCTTTCAGCATTAGTGACCGACACCCATGCCATATTGTAAAATAAGGCCCACTCGACTGTGATTCAGTATCATGGAGCTTTTTGGCTCAACAGTTCAAAGTTTTAAAGAGCAGAGAGTTTCTGCTTTGGAGTCAGGTTCCTCCTGGCTCCAGTCGGAGAGTCTGAGTCCTCCACTCTTCTGAGGCTACCTTCTAGGGGCCCCCCACCGACGCTGCTTGGGATCTGGCAAGAAAACCTTGATGTGCCTCAGGCATCATTCTCCATCGCTACTGCTTTGGAATGAACACTTTGTCCCGTCTCTAAACACTGCATTTGAACACTTAAAAAACCCAGAGCTTCACCCTCAGGTATAAGGAGAGTCTTTGGAACAAATGTGAAAGGAATTCGTTACTGAAGTTCCAGAATGTGAGGCGCTGAGAGTTGAGAACTGCACTTGGTTTTGAAACGCCGCAGCAGCGTGGCTCTGCTTCAAGAGCTAACTGCGGTGCACAATTTTAAAGGACCCAGCTCCCTCTGACATTGCTTCTTTTCTCTCAGCTTCAAAACTTAAACAGAACTGGAAGTGAGACTTGGGATGACAGAGAGGAGGATGCAATTCTGACTACAGGAGACCGTGTTGCCCTGTCCTTGTTCCGGCCATTCTCTCTCAGGCAGGCTGTCTGGTTTTTATCTCTGGACTTTTCATTAGGCTTTCATAAGAATGCACATCACAACTCAGCTGGGCAATAACTATAATAGTTTATTTTTCTCCAACTCTGGTTAATGTATATTCAGCCCTGACTCTGCTGAGGTAGAGGAAGCGTACCCTCTGTTGACCCAGGGTTCCACCTCACCTTTCTCTCTGGGACGGCCTCTGCTGTGCAGGCACTTACAGAGGGGAGAAGAGGAGTGTGGAAGGGGGTGTGGGAGGGGATACTTTTGATCATGGAGTATCTGCCACTTAGGTTTCTGCTTAGTAGTCTACCAGTCCTTCTGCGTCTGTCCTCAGTCCTTTGCTCCTGTTCACCTGGACCCCCCAGGCCAAACATCTCTCTCAGCTTACCAGGGCCATGCTTGATGAGTCATCATTTTGATCCTTTCATGCCATGTGTCCTGCTGAGCCATGAAAACCTCTGGAAGATGGTCACAAGTCCTTCCCCATCTACCCAGATTCACTGCACAGCCATTTCATCCCTTTGGGAAAGGCACAGGGGCCCTCTAGTCTTGGATTTTAGAAAACACCTTGGGTTTTCCTGCTTCCACGGGGCTCGGCACAGAAGGCAGGGTTAGAGATACTTCTATTCAGAAGACACTTCTAACCATCTATGTGCTCATGGATTCTTCTTGTCTCTCTTTCATCTTCCCCAGCCCAGGAATTTTTTTCTAGTCTGATGAGTTAAGGGTAGAGAGGAATGAATTTCTACATTTTCCCATTCAATCGCCAGCTCTCAAAGTTTTTGTCACTTTATTTTCTAGGGAGATTCAAGAGCCAAGGCTTTTGGAAGATAAAATCCAGGAACGCAATTTTGCTTTCCACCCTATGTAGCATTCTTCCCCTGTAGAATGACCCTAAAGTGGCCCAGCTGCTTGAATGAGTATAAAACACATTAATATTTCAAAGATAGTATTCTGCAACAAAAATAAAATAACATAGTAAGCAAAAATGTCTCCTTGAAAAGTCCCCCCAGTTGCAGTTCCTAATGCTTGCTTGCTCAGGGTGAAGCGAAGCAATATATCCCAATGAAGAACTCCAGCAAACTCTGTGAAATTTGGCGCTAGTTTTCCAAATATGGCTACTTTTAAGCACACTGATGTTTGTCTCTTCTTTCTGAAATGGTTGTGTTCTAAGGTCTTAGCTTAAGCAAAGGACTTTGAGCACTCTCTAAGACCATGTTACCAATATGCTGGTGAATACCCGGTCTCTCAGACCATATTACCAATATGGTGGTGAATACCAGGACTCTTCCTAACTTGTTCTCCTTGTTCTCTGCTGCCCTTGTCCTTCTTGGTATATTCTGAAGGCAAATTTTATATAAAAATGGAATGTAACATTCAGTATGATTTTGTTATCTTTCTTTTCTCTAACACATCCTCTAAAGGTATTTTCTTTTTAATTTTTCCATTTAGAATTCAATTTTCCTTAATATGTAAATGAGTGCCTGAAAAACACTATTTTTCATATGGTTAATTTTTCAGCATGTTGTTACTCATTTAAACTTTCTTTTTAATTATAAGTTCCTTTTACACATTTTGGAGTCAACAATCCCACTCGAAAAGGAATATTTCTTTTTATTAACTATACCAACTGGAAATAAAAATAGCTATATGAAAAGGAAGTTTATTTTGAAATTCTTAAAGGTAATGACAGCAAATATCAGTGTAGAGCTCAATATTCAACATGTGCAAATAAAGACATAAATCCACACATATGCACAAACACCTATATAAATGTAAAGATATATTTAAGAAGGGGATAATATAAAGATAAAAAGTTGGTAGACTATGGAGCAGAAAAGAGAATTGTACCTAGGAGGGAATAAAATAAAGTAAATTAAAATTTGGAAGGTTTCTGCTACATGCCTGGAACTTCTTAAACCTGTCATGCAAACATTATAACCTCTATTTTGCATATAAGGAAACTAAGACTCAGGAGGGCTAGGTAACTTGCCCAAAGTTATATGTCTATTTAGCAACAGAGCTTGGCCTTGAATTTAGGTCAGCAGGACACCAAAGCATCCTCTTTTTTGCAATAATACTTAATTGTGGTCAGTTCAGTGTCCACAGGGTGCCAAGAAAGGTATACTTACCTTGTGTTTTTTTATACTTACAAAAATCCATGCCAAAAGATTAGCTAGAAGGAATACAGTGGAAGAAGATGGCCAACCATACATTCTTAAACAAACTGTATCAATTTCACACATTGAAAAAAGGTTGGCTACAACCAACCTTGTTGAAGATATTGATTTGATCAGGCAATCTTTCAGGATATGATCCAGGTCTTTGGCAAGAGCTATACCAGTTTTGCAATCCATTGAATGGTGACAGGAGTTCACTTCACACCATCACAAATTTCCCACGAGAGCTAACAAAAGCTTACAGCTTGGTAACATGTGGCAAAGTGCTGTATTCGACTCACAGAGTAAAAGTAATATGTCATTATTGCATGGTACAGTAATAAATTATGTGTGTGTTTTAAGTGGTGTGGAGTCGGGCAGAGGGGACAAGAGTGAGACTTCATACAGAGGACGTATTGTGAATTTAGAAATAGCTGGAGATAATGCATTTATGCAGCCAGACACAAACACATTCACTTCTGACACTCAGTCTAACAACTTGCAGTATAAATGCCTTTGTTTCTTTTTTTTTTTTTTTTTTTTTTTTTTTGAGACGGAGTCTCGCTCTGTCGCCCGGGCTGGAGTGCAGTGGCCGGATCTCAGCTCACTGCAAGCTCCGCCTCCCGGGTTCATGCCATTCTCCGGCCTCAGCCTCCTGAGTAGCTGGGACTACAGACGCCCGCCACCTCGCCCGGCTAGTTTTTTGTATTTCTTAATAGAGACGGGGTTTCACCATGTTAGCCAGGATGGTCTCGATCTCCTGACCTTGTGATCCGCCCGTCTCGGCCTCCCAAAGTGCTGGGATTACAGGCTTGAGCCACCGCGCCCGGCCACCTTTGTTTCTTTACCTTCAGCATGGGACTAAAATTCAGGTGTTTTAATTTTAAAATCGGTTCTTGCAAGTGCCATGTTTTTGGTGATGCTTTTGGTCCCTTTACACTCCTTGGTCCCTTAGGAAAAAAATACAATTGACTTCAGTCTAATTTTCTTGAAGGCCTAATCTTTTCAATAAAATTCTTGGTAAAATTATGTAAACTTTGTATAACTAATGCCTTAATAAGTGCCCTGAGATGTTTCTACTCTTTCATTTAGATCAGCCAGGCAACCAAACAAAAAAACCCCTTAGATGACCTATGTCCAAACTAAGCAGGACCAATCTTTACAAGCTTATCTTTGTATTTTAGCAGCAGTTCACTTCTCTCTTCTGATTAATTATTATGTTGGTTTCCAAACTGGCCACCTAAAGGCGAAATTTTTAAAAAATGGTTATTACAAATAAATAGAACCAAGAATTAATAAACTTAGTAATAATGTATGGTTAATGAACTTCTCATCCACTGCCAGAAAAACTGCTTCAGGATAAATTCATTCTTCTCTGAGGTAGATTTGCTCTCAAAGTCCCAAGGAAGAAATCAAATATCCCGGGAACATTGGAAAATTCAAGGTGAATATTTGTTTTTCTAATTTTAAATAAAGTTCAATGCTTTGGGACATCACTTGAATTACCTCAGAGATATTCTGAGACAGTCTCAGGTAGAATGAATAACACGGGCTCTTGTGCCAGAGCCCTGGTTCCAGTCCCTGAACCACTACTTCTTAACCAGCTGATCCCTAGGTAGTTGCTTGCCTGCCCCCCACCCACCACCCCCACCAAACCTGGTTTTGTAGAGATGGGGTCTTGCTCTGTTGCCCAGACTGGTCTCAAACTCCTGGCTTCAAGCAACCCTCCTGCCTCTGCCTCCCGAAGTGTTGGAATTACAGGCATGAACCACCGTGCCTGGCACATTTTCTTTCACAGGGAAAAGAGTGAATTGTTTCCAATCAAATAATTAGCACCTGACCCACCTCTTTATTTCTTTTTAAAATAAAGCCAATTTGTTGGTTGAGGATGCACCTATTTAACAAATATTCTGCTGAGTGCTGCCTGGAATTCAGGGTCCTGCTGTGAAGGAATGTTAAGGGACTCACTATTCCACCACCTTTTAAAGAGCAGGGACTATCTTTGCATCTTTAGCACCAGGTGCTGTGACTATTGTTTGAATTCAGCTGTTGAACTGAATGCAGTGTAATAAGGAGAAGCCATGAGCTGACAGGTGTTGAGTGTTAACGCTGGCCTGGCGATAGCCTGCTCAGGGCCCATCACCCATCAGAAAACAAGGCCCGTGGCTGAGGTGTGTTTGTGTGTAAAGGCCAAGTGTAATTCGGTTTCCTCTGTGAGGCCGTGCATACACTTTAAATTGTGTCATATGTAGCTAGATGATGGTCAGTGAAAAGAAAATAGTAGGAATTTAGATGGCCATTTCCATGTGCAAGTCCATTGATGCGATATTTTGAGTAAAATTTGCTCTTTAAAAAAAAATCAAGTCCTTCCTTTCTCTAGTTCTAAAAGTTAGTCCACTTTGCCTTTTCATTCTGACTTTCCAAATAAAAGGCTTATTTTACTTATTTTTTCATTTTAGTGCAGCTTAACTTTTTTTTATATAAAAAAGGAACAAGTTATAGATGAAGAAAAAAATCAGTCTATTTGTAAATATATTGGTGTGTTTCACTTCACTCAGATGTCTCTCTGGTCTGAATTAGGCTGTAATGGGGCCAAACACCAGGTTGGTTTTGTGGGGAAAAGCCAAGTAGTCCATTTTAATTACTTGTTGCCATATCTTTAAACAATGCACCAAGCGTAGAAATGTTCAAAATATCTTTCCTTCTGTCTGATTTCACTTTAGTCAATCCAAATTTGGCATCACTGCTTTCTGAAATATTTTTGATTGTAGAGCAGTTGGTGATTTTAATAATTTAGTGTAGAGAAAGAATGAAGAGAAGGAAATTGGAATTTAAAACACAATGGCAAAAAAGTTAATTTAAAGTGATGTTTGGCTAGAAAAGAAAAAGGTTCCCTTCGCGATGCTGTTGTGTAATTGAACAGATTAAGGGAACTGACGGCAACTTCACTGGGTGTCTCAGAGGAGGCCTCTGGGGTCAGCCCTTGGCTCTTGTGCCCCACGTTAAACAAGTTTGTCAATTTTCCATCAGATTGATTTTTCTCACAGGTCTGAAGGCCTTGTCTTATTTCGCCTCATTTCCACAGGGGTTCTTAGCATTGCAAACATCCATTTACTTTTGTTTCAAATTGTGAAGAGTGATTTTTATCTCTGAGAGATTACCACAGAAGAAACCGCTGGAGGTGGAAGACATTGTTTAATATGTAGACTATGTTAGTCATCTATCGTTTTCTTTCATTATTCTTCTCTTTTGAAATGAAGTACCCTTTAAGGATAATCATGTTTACCTAGTTTACCTAGAGTTCTCTTCTGCATTTGATTTTTTAAAAAAGATCTGATTATAACAGAGGTTTCTGAAGATCAGATGGGTTGTTCCTTCCAAGACAAGTTGTTAAGTGTAACTATGAGCAGATTCTAAATAGACTCCTGGGAAACACATATACTTGCTAATGTTTAGGAGTTGGTCTACCTGGCCCAAGGACATCTGCAAGGACTCAAATACTAGGTAAAGAAGCCAACTCCTGGCTTGTAATCCTTAGTTTCTTCATGTTAAGTATTGGATCCCTCAGGTTGTTTTTCTTTTAATTGTGTTCTGTTAGTTCCAAAAAAGAAAAATTGCTTTTACTCCAAAAAAAAAAAAAAGTTCCTTAAAATGACTTTTAGTCTTATGACTTCCTTTTGAGTTTTTTGGAAAGCTTATAAGAAAAACACCACATTTACATAAGCAGAATCAATTATATCTTCCATTGCTGTCCTTACACATGCTTGGCTATTTCTTATTTAAATAGGAAACCATGAAAATATATACATCGTGAATTTCTGTTTTCTTAAACTTTCAAACATTGTCTTCACATTCGTGATCTCAGTTTCTCCCTGCTATGGTGCTGTGAATTAGGGAGAATGGATATTACCATCCCTCATTTACAGATGGCATGAGCATGTCCTGCCTTAAGGCACACACTAGTAGAGGCAGCGTTGGATCTAGAACCCAGGTCACTGGACTCTTCAGTCTCTGCCCCTTCCACTGCATCCTGCTGCTTAAAAGGACTTGTCAAAGACTGTGAACCCTTGAATAGATTCTCTGGCAATTTTTCTTTCAAAAAAAAAAGTGGAAATCGGTTTCTCATCCTCAAGACTACAATCACTTCATCGCATTAATATTAATCTTTCATTTGGGGGAAATTTCTCATTTCCAGACTCTTGACAAAGAGTCCAGTGAATAAATGAACCCTGCTCTCTTTCCTACCTGCTAATTTATTATCCGTTTTAATATTAATACCCAGGGCCAAGCTTAGAAGAAGGCAAAACAGGTGTCTGTGATGTCTGAAATTCTACCATTGTCACACCCTTTTCTTTACATGTCTTTGTCCCCAGTGAAAATGCAAATAATTATCAGAGAATCACGAAACAGTGTTTAAAATTTTACTGCGTGCTTATTTCTGTGATTATAATTATAAATAATAATAATTAATACATATTTAACTCTTATTGGCAAGCCCTGTGCTGAGCACTTTTCACATATTATCTCATTTAACTATAAAACAACCCTATACATAGGTCCGATTATTCTTCTCATTTTACAGATTAGAAAATTAAGTCTTCAGTGGTTGTGTTAGTCTGTTCTCACACTGCTATAAAGATGCTACCTGAGACTGGGTAATTTATAAAGAAAAGAGTTTTAATTGACTCACAGCTCCATATGGCTGGGGAGGCCTCAGGAAACTTACTATCACGGCAGAAGGAGAAGGGGAAGCAAAGCATGTCTTACGTGGCAGCAGAAGAGAGAGAACAAGGAAGTGCCACACTTTAAAACCATCAGCTCTTGTGAGAACTCCCTCACTACCATTAGAACAGCAGAGGAAAAACCGCCCCCAACATCCAATCACCTCCCACTAGAGCCCTGCCTTGACTTGTGGAGATTACAATTCCAGATGAGATTTAGGTGGGGACACAGAGCTAAACTATATCAGTGGTTAAATAACTTGTCTAGCTCGTAGCTAAGTAAAGAGATAGCGAAAGGATTTTGAACCTAGTTGGGTTGGGTCCTAACCCTTTGCTTTTAATAATCATGCTCTAGGAATTATTTTTTTCTACCTGTGAGAAATCCACGGTTTAGTCAAGGAGAGAATGGTAGAGTGGGAGCAGAAAACCACGGGAACACAGAGGAGGGAGTGTCCCACTTTATCTATAGCAGAGAAGGCTTTACAGAAAGGACGTTGGAACCTAAATCTAGAAGGATGGGTAGCAGTTCTGCAGGATGTTACCAGCACAGATGAGGTGGAAAGGGCATTCCAGGGAGAGGAAACAGCCAGGACAAGACAGAGGAACACAAAAATTGTGGTGTGCTGGGCAATTGGAAGTAATTTGGTGTGGTTGGAATAAGGACATTTAGAAGTCTGAGTACTCACCAGTTGTGGTGGCTCTTACCTGTAATCCTAGCACTTTGGGAGACTGAGGCAGACAGATGGCTTCAGTCCAGGAGTTTGAGACTGGACTGAGTCCAGAAGGTTGAGGCTACAGTAGGCCATGATGATGCCACCGTACTGTAGCTTGGGTGACAGAGTGAGACCCTATTAAAAAAAAAAAAAAAGAAAAAGAAGTGGGAGCACAGATAGAAAATAGGTTGAAAAGCTCCAGGTAAGTACCAGATGACCGAAGACCTAGAATGTTCTGTGCTCGATTTCAGAATTTTTCTTTTGGAGTAATAAGGGATCATAAAATATTTTTCAGTGAGGTGAGTGTGACTGAATTTTTGGCAAGGAAAAATAACAAGGAAGTTAAAGGAAACAAGGATACCATTCATCAGATTGTTATAATACCCTAGAAAACATAGGACTGGCTGTATTAGCTATCAATGCTGTGTAACAAATGACCCCTGAACTTAGTAACTTAAAACAACAAACATTTCTTATCTCCCTTTTTGTGGATCAGGAGTCCAGGCATGGCCTAGCTGGGTATATCTGACTCAGAGTCTCTCACAAGGCTGCAGTCAAGGTATCAGTCAGGGCTGCAGTCATCTCCAGGCTTGACTGGGGGAGGGTTCACTCCTAAGCTGACTCATATGGCTGTTGGGAGCCCTCAGAAGACTCACCTCCAAGCTCAGCTGTGTGGCTCGTGGTAGGCCTCAGGTTCTCATTGGTTGTTGGCCAAGACATGAGTTCCTTGTCACATGGGCCTCTCCATAGAACTACTCACAACATGGCAGCTGGCTTCCCCTGGAGCAAGGGCTCTGATAGAAAGAGAGAGAAAGAATGAGGGAGAAAGAAAACTAGGGAGAAATAGAGAGGGTTAAAGAGCAAGAGAGGACAAGCAAGACAGATGCTAGAGTCTTTGGGCATCTAGCCTCAGAATTCATATCCTGTAAGTTTTTGTCATACGCCATTTGTTAGAAGCAAGTCTCTAGGTTCAGCCTTCTCAAGGGCATGAATACCAGGAGGCAGGGTCATTGGCAGCCATTGTAGGGAACACTTACCACACTGGTCTTTTGCAATGTTGTTTGAGCTGCCTACGTGGCCTCAAGATGCTGATGGCAATTGGGTCATTTAAAACAAAGATTTGAAGTGAAAAGGAAAGTTGAGTCAAACTACAATTCTGTGTGAAGCAATTTTTTTTTTCCAGAAAGCTCTATAGCAGCTGTGTCTGAGAATGGGGCATGCTCTAGATACATTCTCGTTTACTTAGTAAATATCCAAGCACCCTCTGTGCATGAGGCAGGATGTTAGGCCTTCAGGTAGTACTTTGGATGTTGCTCTTCTGTTTCTTAATGGAGGCTCCACCTCTTGTGGCCTTGTAGTAATTAAAGCCATTATAATTGTGTCAAAATGTAAAGTCACAAGCCCTCACATTCTTGTGGTAGTGCCTAACATGACCAGAGGAAAGGCTAGGCCCTTGGAGTGATGACCTTGGCAAATGAAGCAGCTCTAGATAATCACCCCACATGAAAGGCCAGGCTGAGGAAAGGCAGTGCTCAGATGCTGTTGAACTACACTGTGTGCAAGCTGATCTAAACAAGCCGCCCAGAATGCAAAACTGACTAGCACAAGAGCCCAAGCCCACTGCTGCCTTCATTCAGGCAAATTTGGAAAAAATTGTTTTGCTAGAACCATAATTTGACTGTGGCAGAGTTCATGTTCTGCAAACTCAAATACATTATTGATAGGGGCATTTTCTGCTTATCTCTACTCAAGGTGGATTATATACTTTAAAAAAATGAAGTAATCATTTCAGACCATATTTTTTAGGTAATTTAAGCAGGTTAAATCTGATTATCACAGACACCATTACAATGATAACAGCCTATAGTGATCTAATACCCAAATGATGACTTACTTCTTACAAACAGTATTCAATATTTAAAGTAATTAGGACAGTGTGTTAAAGTTTGTTGAAATGGGAGTACCTACATCCAGATAATTAAGATGAGTCAGTGGTTTTCTTGAAATCTCTAGATAATTGCTTCACTTGCCCTCTTGGGGTATATGTGAATAAGTGAATCCCTGTGCAACCCAAGGCAGAGTCCCAGGTGTCTAAAAGAAGCTGTAAGTACCTCACACTTTGGTACAGAATCCAGTTCATTATTCAAGAAGCAAAGAAAGTACAGCAGTTCTCAGATAATTAAATGCCCAGCCTGTCAACACTCAATGTGATACATGAACACGTGAGAAGCTACAGTGAATTACAACTTTCAGGAGAGATATATGACTAAAGCTGTCCACAGCCAAGATTGGGGAAAAAATATCACCAGAGCCAGGGAAATAATATCACTGTTCTACTCAAACATGACTCAAGTTCTTCCATGCTGCTAATTTAATTTCTATCCTGTTGAGTTATTCTTTGTTTTCCCACTCAAGACTGCTGAGTCGTGTGGCATGTAGTGGAGCTGTGACTCCACTAGGGAAGGGAGAGTCCCCTCTCTGTGGAGCACCTGTCACCATACTGGCTCTTTGACTTCACACAACCTTCCAAGTGTCTGGCCTTGCTTCTTTCTCCTCTTCCATTCTCTTCTTTCTTCATGTCCATCCTTCTCCAGCTTGATTTATAACATGCCCATGGTTGAGGTTATTGTTAGGACCAATGCTTTGTGTCTCACAAAAACCCAGCAAGCAGTTGAAGCTGCCCTATGCACCTCTACGTATTTTCCACACTAGTATATTTGGAATATTTGAACTGGGAACCCACCCTGACTTGAAATATGAATATCATAATCATCCCTTATATTTGCAAAGCATTTTGTACCTTTCCAAGTCTCCAAATCTTTAGAAGTTTATTTTTATTGACACACGAGGCAAGCACTTTTGAGTTTATATTTTCAGTGAAGAAACGAATACAGAAAGTTGAGTCACTTATCTAAGTTCACACGTTTGGTGACAGGATTGGGATGATACGTTATCCTTTCCAAGGAAACTGGTGAAAATAAAATCTTAATACCTCTCTTCCCTGTTTACATTCAGTTGGTGCAGTAAGCGTAAGCCCCTTTGTGCATGGATTCTCAACAAACTTAGACTTTCACATCCTCCTTGAATGCTCTACCATCCCTGGTGAGGTTGTCTCCTTCCTTGCTCCTGATCCAGCTTCCTGATGCCAACTCAGCACCATCAATCCTTTTACCTGGCAGATTGAACTTGCCATGTTCTAGCAAACCAGGTCTATACTCTTTTCTTGGGGGCTCTTGTTAGCTCTTTTTTTTGAATTGACACCTGGGTCTTCCCGAAGGCTGCAGCCCTTGCATGTCTGGCTCTTACTCTATCCCATCCAGTATTCTTCAAGGCCAGCAGGAGGGGTCAGGTCCTCTTTGCTTCTGCTTCTACTTGACCATAACAGCCCCACCTCCTTTCTCTCTGAGTCAGTTCCATCATGAACTAGACCATTCGGCTATATGACCCTGTCCCATTTCCAACTGATCCATCCACTGACCTATGGGTTCCTCTGCTCTACCTTCTTTCATTGTTTTTGTATCCAGTATAGACTCCTTGAAACATCTTTTCAAAAATACTTTCATTGAAGTACCTTCAACTCTCTAATGCCTCTATCTTTTCCTTCATGATGTCTTCCCTGACCGTCTGAACCCATAAACACTGTTTACTATTAAACTTTACACCAGTTACCATCACTACTATTATGACTACCACTAATACCACTTCCATGACCACTACTATTATTGCAATTACTACTACTTGTATTATCACCACCATCTACCACTATTGAGTGAATACTCTGTGCTAGCCCAGTGCTAAGTGCTTCACATGAATTATCTTTTATAATCTTCAAAACAACCCTGCAAGGTAGGTCCTACTATTATCACCATATTACAAATGGGGTCTGGAATTTAGCAAGACTTACTGCATGTCGCACTTAGTTTGTACCTATATGAATAAAACTCCTACTTAAAGCCCCTTCTATAGGCCTGATCTCCTTCCTCAATTAAATGACAAGCTTTTTAGGAGTGGGAGCCCAGTCTTATTCACCTTTGCTTCTTCAGAGCATAGATAGAATAGTGGCCAACACTTCACAGCTCAGTTAGTTGTCATCAATGAAGGTGACTTCAAAGACATTGAAACGTTTCTTTGAGGATCAATTATACCAAACAATAGAGATACAATGCTAAACAAAACAAATATTGTCCCTTCAAAATTTATGGTAGGTAACACGGTAAAGACAGACAATTAACATGCAATTGCAGTCAGCCATACTTACATTTTGCGGGCCAGGACAAGAGTACAAATAGAAGCCCACATACCATATGTCTAAATGTTTAAAGCTAATAAACTGTTAAACAAAATATGTTCTATTTTCCTTCCTTGACAATTATATGTCATTGAGATACATTGAAAAGTATGAGTGAAAGTATGGCCTTTGTATGAGTTAAAGTTAGCAAAATGTCAAAAATGACTAAATTAATTGTTATTGCGTATGTCTGGGTGTTTTGTTGAAGAGCTGGAGATGTTTAAATGAGTAATAGAATAAAGACATACATAATTCATGAACTATTATAGATTCATTCCATAAAATTTATTTTTTCCTTCCTTTCAACAAAATCACTAGTTAAGATATTATATTCAACATTTTTCATACAATTTGTATTCTATTGAGACTAATGTCTAAAGAGTTAAAATATTAAGATATAATTATATTCAAATACATATATACAAAATTTGAATTTATTTTCATCAAAATGTAAATTAATGCTTAAAAATAAATTAAAAGTGTCTTATGTTTTCTAAACCAATTTTCTTTTAACAGAAAGTAGAATGTGATTGCCAGGAGCATGGGGGAGGGAGAGGAGTTGTTGTTCGGGGTATAGAGTTTCAGTTTTTCAAGATGAAAAAGTTCTAGAGATCTGTTGTATAGCAAGGTGCATATAGTTACCCCTATACCTTAAAAAGTACTATATGCTTAAAACTGATTAAGATGGTAAATTTTATGCTGTGTGTTTTTTACCACAATAAGAAAAATTTTCTTTTGAAACACTCAAAATGATCTCTTAAAATTAAAAGGCAAAATATGTTACAATTAATAAATGCCACATTTAAAAAAAAGAATATTCTAATAAAGGCCAGATATTTAGTTTTGTAAACATGTATATTTTTATTTTAAAAAGCCCAAGAGCTCTAGCATTAAATGTCTATCTAGCTGTCTGTAAAGAATCAGTATCATGCTTCACTCACATTGCTTATAGACCTATGTATAGATACACACTTCAGAGTGATTTCCATTAGCAGCTATGTGTAACTGTTGGGACTGTCATGTTAATATAGTGTGTACCTTTGGGATCGCCAGTTGGAGAAAGAAGAGAAACAAGCAAATGGACATTTGGCACCACAGGGAAACGGTGCTTTGTTATGCAAGAATCCACAACACTCATGCTTTGTGAGAGGAAGAATATGACAAGTTAATGAATTTGTCATTGCTCTTACCTAAGCACTTCTGCTGATGAAATCCTCCCTGTATTCTGAGGCGGAGTCCAGCCCCTCCATCTCCCACCTTAGCAGATGACACCCCACACAGCTTCATGGCATTTGGATGTGGTCACCATTTGTTTTGAGGACCTAGGGGAAGAGCTGTGAACGAGTGTTTCCCTGGGGCTTATGGGTAGTATTCAGGAGAAAGGATGTTTAGAATTACAGATAGCCATGTGCTCACATTGAATTTAGGATCTAGAGTGATCGAGGGGTCCACAGAATTGCCAGGTAAATAAAACTGAGCATCTCCTGGACTTCCCCACCTCCATCTCTGGAGCTCCTTCTTTTCCTTTCACAGCGCTGGGAATCCAAAACTTTCCACTGACAGCTCACTGTGGCACCCCTCTTGTTAAGGCCACGTGCCTCATGACTTCTTCCTTTCCCTTTACTTTCCCCTCATTCTTACCCCACAGCAGAATTTCTACTACTTTTGTTGCCAAGTTTGGAGTTCACCTACAACTTGCTCTCTCTTTAATAAATATCCCTTTCCTAAGAGTAGACCACTTAAGCAGGTTCCTTTCCAGATTATATTCTTGAGTTTGATCGGTGCCTTCTGGATCACAATGCCTTTTCCCAGAAGATCAACTTCAGTACTCAGAATTCAGGTCACTAGAGCCTGAACATAGGGGACTGGTGGGTGGGCCTTAGCATCGCTAAAACCTTTATTATAAAAATGTCACAATTGTGAACTCATTTTTCCCCATTCAAATATTTTTCATTCAGTAACCACTTTTCCATTATTTTTGGTCTTATTCTAATCTCATTGTCAAGGGACAGAGTGATATTTGCTTTTAATGTACCACAAGGAATCTCCGTATGTTTGGTGTTCATTCCTGCTTAACAGTTGATTCTTCAGAGATGTAAAGGAAATTAAGAAACTGGTTGGTTCTTTGATTAGCCCCTGTATTCTAATTCATGAATTTGATAAATTACACTTTAGAGTAGTCTAGACCATGATACGCCACATGTTCTTTAAAGTCAGGCTTTGCAAGAAACCCTACCTCACATGCCAGTGACCTTACGCAACAGCAATAACAATATTAGTGATTGTTGAAAATGCCATTTAAGGATGGCAAGAAAACTAAAATCCTTAGGAAAGATAGTTAAAGTTAATTTCCACAGACACTTTTCAAAATTAAATAGTTGAGACACCTTACATTTTTCTCATAATTCTAAAAATAATTAGATCACAATGTGGATTAATTTCTTGTCACATTTAATTTTTTAGACAAAAGCTGTTGTTCAGTTATGAGCATCACCAAAAAAAAAATCCCCAAATGATACCATTCATACAGTGTTACTTCCCATTTTTGCCCTTGCATTTTGCTCTAAGAACTAAAGATGAGGCCTCCTAGAACTAATATTGCAGATCAAGATGGGATTTGTAGTCTGAGTCTCACTTTTTTTAAAAAAATAAGGCCATTAAACAATCAAATTGTTGATTAAGAAAGAAATCTTGACATTAACTCCTCAAGATATTTCAGGTGATAGATTTGACTGTTTAAAAATCTTATTCTCAATGCCAAAAATATAAAAAATTATACATGTAGTATCCTGGCAGCCATAATGGGCTATTACCCCAGGATATGCTGGTTGCCAGGATCTTTGACTCTACGTTAAGAAAGATCTAGGCTCTCACTCCACCTTCACCATTCATTCCCTGAGTGACATTGAGTAAGCGCCTTCGCCCCCCTGAGCCTCGGTTGATTTGTCTGTCAAACCATGAGGATGAAATGAATGCATGTAGAGTGCTTAGCACAGGTTGAAAGTTCAGTTCATTTTAGAAAGCTACACCAAGGAAGCCATCCTGACTTTCAGAACATAATAAATTACTGTCCATGTGGTGTCAAAGTGAGACTTAAGGGTAACACAATAGCTTTGAGATGGAGAGAGAATCCGACTTGCTGGAGACCATTTGAATTCCCAGCCCCCAAGTTTTGGGACACTTCCAACTTAAGCTTGTGGAGACAGCCTTAATGTCATCATCTCAGTTTCCTAGGAATTAGGTTACCTTGAACTCCCAGCACCTGGCCTCTTGCCTGTTGTGGAGAAGCTCCTGAGAACAGGGCCTATTTCAAGGCAGCAGCCAGGAAGCCTGCAGGTTTGCTGGGAGGCCCTGCTGTGGAGGGGATGCCTGAGGAGACGTTCAACAGCTTCAGCTCAGTAGTGAGCGGCTGGAAGACCAGTCCATGTGGGCGGGCAGCATCTGTTGAGGATGTCCAGCCTCATTCACTCGCTAAAATACTCCCTGAACAGCTGAAGTGGAGGCGATCTAGCAGTGCTGCCAGAAATCTGGGTCCCGTAAGCCTAAATGGGAGAAAGGATCTCCCCACATCCCTGCCCCCAGAGCAACCACTTTCTCTGCCTCCCTTGTTCTGGGCCACTCTGGTTCCTCTTCTGCCACCAGACCTGCTACATGGCCTCTCCCAGACTACCAGAGTTCAAGGCCCACTCCACCACTCATTAGCATTTGGCAAGTCACTTAATCCTTTGAGTCTCCATTTACTCATCTGTAAAAGGGATTAATTAATATTACTTATTTCACAAGTGGTTGTTGAGGATTATATGGTAGAATACAAAATTCTCAATAAACATTAGCTCTTCTAATCCTTCAAGAAACAGTCATTTCCTGAGTGTCTAGTGCGTGCCCAGCAGGGTGCTGGAAATGGTATTCAACAGAGAGCAAAGCCAATCTGCGGATTGTGCTATAGGAGAAGAGGACAGGTGTCAATTAATAACCATACAATGACAACGGTGGTATGCAGAAAAGGTCCACAGTGCTATGAGAATATGTAATAAAGGGCTGGAGAAGGTGTCCCTGAGAGTGCGATGATTTGGCTGACCTCAGAAGAAAGCATACTCAGCTTCTGCCCAGCCCTGTCTACCAAATCTCTGCTGGGCCCCACTAAATCCTCCAGGACCGAGGCTTCCCCTCCCCAGCCTCGGGACTCCAGCCCTGATCTTTCCCAAAGGAAGCCACTAACTATCTCTGGTGGTCTGTGTCCTCCCTGCCCTCTGGCTTCAGCCCTGCCACTGAAAGATCCAGATGGTGGAGTTAACCCCGGAGGGGTCCTGGCCCAGCACTGCCAGGGCAGAACTTCAGAACACTTTGTGAAGAGTCCCTCAGGGCAGCCACAACTATGCACTTCCTGTGAAATGTGTGGGCATGTTGGGAAAAATGCTTGAGGGGTCTGTGGTTCAAGGATGACTCTTTGATAGGAGATTTAAACTATGATCTGTTTGAACATTCAGATTAGGCCAGGTGTGGTGGCTCATGCCTGTAATTCCAACACTTTGGGAGGCCGAGGCGGGTGGATCACTTGAGGGCACGAGTTCAAAACCAGCCTGGTCAACACGGAGAAACCCCTTCTCCACTAAAAATACGAAAATTAGCCAGACCTGACGGCAGATGCCTGTCGTCCCAGCTACTTGCGAGGCTAAGGCACAAGAATTGCTTGAACCTGGGAGGCAGAGGTTGTAGTGAGCTGAGATAGTGCCACTGCACTCCAGCCTGGTAAGACTCTGTCTCAATAAATAAATAAATATAAACTTTCAGAATAGCCTACATGAAAAGGAGTGAGGTCTTTAGGTGACAATCGAGATCTGAAATTTCAGCATTAGCTTGCGGTTACCGCACACTTTGTTCAATGGCTTCATTTTCTCATGTCTAAGTCCTCTTCCCCCAGCTGCATGCCCACTCCAGCATGCTCCAGCAGGTCCCCACCTCCCACGCTATGCCTGCTATGCCAGGGGGACCCGTTCACTGTTTCTTAGATCTGTGGGAAAGTGGGCATCTTCTTGGCTGACCTCCTGCTATTCCTACAGTCTAGATTGTCCTGTGTCCTCTCTGTAAACTTCCACAACTCTCTACCCCAAAGCAGAATTGACCCTTCCACCTTCTACAACATCTACTGGCCTTCTACTTGTCTGGGCTGATCAACGCCGGGGATAACTCTGCATTCCCTGTACCTAGCACATAGTGGGCACTCAATAAGTTCCTGTGAAATTGACTTGACTCTGACCATCCTGCAGCTCTAATGCCCTATCAGCTAGAGCCTCTTCTTTCATGAAAACCAACAATATTTAGAAAGAAAGCACCATTTCTGTTTTATTACCTTCTTATCACGTCTTGGCTTCTAAATCTTTAATTCTTTCATGTATTTTCTTTATCCTAAATCCTACCCTCATTTGAACTCTGAAGACATTGTTGGAACTTTGTAAAAGTTAATAATAATACATTTTATCCTACATTTATTTGTCCAAAACTATTTTAGAATATGTGCATATATAGATAGAAGCATTGCGGAGTCCCACAGATATTTATATTGTTTGACTCACTCCAGAAAGATTCCCGGGATTTTTTGCTGGGTCAGCCATCTGGCCGCTGTACTGTGGGCGGCCTGGTGTCTCACTGTGGTGTCTCCCAACCTTCCATCCCCCTGTTTATTTGGGTGACAGCTTGCTTCAGTGGTCAGATCCAGCCTTCAGCCTGTTTGACCCCTTCTCCCATGTAAGTCAGTCCCTGGCTGGTTTCAGTGGACATTGTTGAGATGGTGGCCATATGTCAGAGGTAGAGAGTGGAGAGGAGAGAAGAAGAGAAAGGGGGAGCTCCCAGCTGCATGACTGTCAGGGGCTTCTGGTGGGGGATTCTGACAGAGTCAGGAGGTGAGAGGAGGACCAGCTGCTTAGCAGCTATTTATAAGACTGTCATATGGGGAAGTGTGTCTGGCCGGCAGAAGCGAAGGGGGGTGGCGGACTGAACTGGCTCCTTATTTAGCTTTATGACACACACGCAGCCCAACTGTGAGAACCCACTCTGTGTGGAGACACCTGGTCAAATCTGCCTCCGCCAGACGGTGGGAAAGAACATTGACATTTCTCAATGGAAATGAAAAATGGCAGTGCAATTGGGTTTTCAGCAAGAACAATAAACTTTTTTCCACCTTGCTTTCCTTCCTTGCTGAAACTCATAGGCCTCCCATGAAACGGACTAGTGATACCTGCAGCCACTGCCCCAGGCGTGCAGGCTTCCGCCAGACAGCCCTGCAGTTTTAACCAGGAAAGAGAAGTGGAGTTAGACCCTTCTTTCAGCTGG
Organism: Theropithecus gelada; assembly: GCF_003255815.1. NCBI lineage: Eukaryota > Metazoa > Chordata > Mammalia > Primates > Cercopithecidae > Theropithecus > Theropithecus gelada. The sequence continues at coordinate 103,632,007 of NC_037673.1, read as the reverse complement.
GCAGGAGCAGTCAAAGGCTGGAGATCTCTACAAAACCAGCTAAGCCGCAGGAGACAGAGTGACTGTTGGTCTCCTGGAGTGGAGAGAGGTTAATAGTGTGGTGCATTTGGGGTCTGTTTGGGGACCAATGTTATTTAATGTGTTTATTATTGATTTAGAAGAGCGAGTGGATACTAAGTTAGTGAAGGCTGTGGAGGGCACTAAGTTATTTCACTTAGTAAACACCACAGAGAATTGCGCAGAATTCAGGAAGGATTTTCCATGGAGTTAAAGAAATTAGAAATGAAAATGTCTTGTTAGATGATGTACTCTGTCCCACTGGGCCAGCAGAGAATTGTTGCCGACAAGAGAAAATATTTCCTAGAGTTTAATTCAACCTCAGTTTTTAAATGCCTTCAATGTGCTCACCTTCGTCTGGGAATATGGAAGTTCTGTCTGTTCCCTAATGCCTGTCTCAAGTTTTTCTTTTTAAATTCCTCCTATTACGCCTCACAGTTATACCACAGGGATGAGCTCTCTTTGTGGCTTCTCAGTATTTAATTTTCTGTACAACACCGTGAAGGCAGGCCATTAACATTTCTTCTAGCCAATTCTTCTCCAAAGTAGTTCTTTCATCTTTTCTTAAACTGTTTTTTCATTATTCATTCTTCCTAGTTCCCAAATCCTGGTAGCTGCTATCAGCCCCCTTTCAGGTTCCGAAAGTAGTCTGATTCCTAGGCCTGGTAGGTTGTCCTGATAGCCCCAAAGGGAAGAACATTATAGAAATATACAAATAGTTAGAATTTACCTATTCACATGTCTGTCCAATAACATGGCCTGTGGTTGAAGCTCAAAGTTCTAAAAATCATGTTTGTCAAGTGATTGTATTGAAAACCCATTTCCAACTTGCCATCCGGGCTCATTACCAGCATTCTTGAGTTCCAAGTATCGACCCCTGGCTCTAACTATTTATGTTTCAGCCTACTATCCCCCAGCAAACTGGTTTGCTGCTTTCAATTTCCAGAACAGGGAGTTACAGGCCCCAGTGAAGCTGTATGGAGCATTTCTTGTTGTTTAAAATATTCTTGAACATGCCGAGAGATGGAGCAGCTTGATGAGAGATGGCTCTTTACATAAATGTAAAATGAAAAACTTAATTGGCGCTTCTCATCCCGATTGTTTAACAAAATCAGGAAAGGAGATGAACATGATTTGAGGATGAAGTGTAATTTGTATACAGCCAAGACAATGGAGGAGGACCCCAGTGTTTTACCCAATTTTCAACAATGTTTTTCTTCCCCTTGGTAGTATCTTCTCACTTGCACTCCTTTTGCCATTGTGTAAAAACCACCTATTTCTTCCCTGCTGCAGTGAGTTTAAAGGAGGAGGAGATGACATAGCTCCAGCAACTCACCCTTGAGTAGGACAGTCAAAAAAATATTGAACAAATGTAAATAAAAGAACTACCACATTCTTAGTAGTTGCAGTTCAGTGACAAGTGGAACCTGTCAACTTGTTTAAAATGTATAGTAGGAGAGCTAGCCTCACTTATGTCTCCTATCAAAAATCAGACATTCTCTCCCTGGAAATGTGCCCTCTCAGCTCAAGTGTGCAGGCTTGGGAGGTAACATACAAGGAGTTTTGGGGCAAAAATAGGATTCTAGCCCAGCCAGCAAGCTGAGCCCAATCAATGCTGGTAAGCATGGAGTGACAGATGTTGCAGCCAGATTTTTCTTACATCAAATATGAATAAAGAAAACCATGGTCATGAGCAAATTTATTTATGGGTTAATAATAGAAAACAAGTGACTTCTTATCTTTTTCAGTACCTCCCAATGTGAATTCTTTTGTCTATTTCTGCAGGATGCTCTGGTGGAGCTGTGACATGCCACCTGCACCCTCCTCCCTCAGGACAGAGGCTCTCATTCCCATCCTCATTCCCCAGCTTCTGGGAGTTGGGTGAATGTGGTGACTGGCAGCTATCAGCTGACTCACTCTCCAGGAATTGGCCTAAGGTTGGTCACTACTACTTGCCCCAAGACACATCCTCTCCTGGGGGCAGCCAATGACCTGCCCATTTCACCCCAACAATGGCTTATCTGAGAGCACTCCCTAGTAAACTTCCTATACTCTCCTTTTCAGAATCTGTGATCTAAGATAGACATACAGGACAGGAATTATTACCTCCTTTACAAAAATAGAGAAATGGAAGCTCAGAGCAGTCACATCTTCCCTTTCATAGCACTTATCATATTTTATTGTTGATTTATAACTCCCTCCCACTACAATGAGAAACCACCAGAATCACTGAAACACTTTCTCAAAAATTCTCATGTTCAAATGGTACCCTGAAGATGCTATGCAGCTCTACTAAGGCTGGGTTGGGATCTCTGTGAGAGCATATTGAAAAGCTTCCCAGGTGATCATGAGGAATGTCCCGGTTTGAGAACATCTGGGAAGAAGGGCCCAGTCCTTCTTGCACATCATTTTGTCCCCAGCACCTAGGACAATACCTGGCATATGGCAGCACTCAATAAATGTTGAATTAATGAATGAATTCCCTAAGATCACAGGCTGGCTCATAACAAAGCCCTAGAACTCCTGGCTCATTGCTTTCACTGCTGGAGGTACTAAAAGAAACAAAACTTTCTTAGCAATATCTTAATCATCACTCCTTTGGCAATTGTTTATTTAACTTCTTAAAATTCCTCCAAGCAATGGCAACAAAAAAAAAAAAACCACAAAAAAAAGCTGCATACAAATGGGCTGCCTTAATAATTTTACCACCAAAGTATATCCTACAATCTTCACTGCCATCCCCCACTTTGGAGTCATCTGTGCTAGAAAGATGATGGATACACATATTAGTCTCTGGTTGTAATGAACACATCCATTACAAAAGCAATAGTAACTGTAACAGGGATTATGTGCTTGGTGAAAACATCTCCAGTGCCTTGTAAACACCTCAGCCTTCTGGCAGCCCCCCTGTGGGCCTATTTACTGCCTCTACGTTGCAAGGTAGCTACTGTCTAATTATACACAACTGGCTTGGTTAATCCTGCATAATAATAATTAAAAACAATTCATATTTTTTTCTTTTACTCTATTAACTTTAAACTTTTAAAGCCTCAGAGGTCCCTGTAGAATCAAAAGCTTATTAAAATATCAAGACATGCGAGCTTTTTCAAGTGCATATTATTACATTTGTTTTTGTTAACATGACAGGGCCCAAAAGAAACTCAGCAGATTTTTGTAGATCAAAGCAAAGGCACTGTGAGAGAAACTGGACCGCCTGTGCAATGTCACCCATAGTCATGAACAAAACAGCAGGCCCCAAGGAGCCTCCTTCAGCAGCGGCCCAGATGGGCAAGGCAGTGTTGGGGGAGAGAGGACACAGCAGGGAGAGCTGCTGCACCTGACTGCATGGAGCCTGTGGTGTTTGGGCGGTCCTCAGGGAGGCCCCCTGGACTCCAGGGGCTTTTGGTTACCTTGGTTACCTGGCTCTGTAGCCCTGGTGTCAGACCTAGCCTGTAGACTGGAGGATTGGAGAAAAAGGGGGGAAGGGATGAGGAGGCACTGCTCCAAGCCCTGGGCTGCTGGAAGACTCAGAGTGAACCGGGTGAAGGAGGTGTCTGCTTGACTTGTGGGAAAATAAAACAGCAAGTCTTACCTACTTACATAAACCCATGTGCACTCTCTGGGAACATATATGCAATGAACACTAAATCCCATCCATGGGCCACAGGGAAAGCAGTGGGCCTGGCCTCCAGGCTGCATACTTGAGGCTGCCCTTCCTTGATCTCTTTCCCCTTCTGAAAACTGCTCTTTGCCTTATTTCACCTCAACTCTGGGAGAGTTGGGACTGAGTTGTGTATGTGGTGTGATCGGGCTGCTGGCTTCCCCAGGGTGGCCTTAGGCACTGAAGGCTCTCAGATTAGCCCAGGTAAGCCTCGTTACTAAGTTCCCAAGTGGACCCTTCATATTCCCTAACCAAGGAAGAAATTCACACATATGGAGCAACAGAGCATTAGCGTGAAATGGTTGGAGTGGTGGGGAAAGGAAAGATTCCCTTGCTTATCCATTCCAACTAATGAACACTAAATATTTTAATTGGTCTCAAGAAGCAGAGAAGAGTGTGGATCCACATAGGCCACACAGAGGCAATTATTATTCTAGCAAAAAAGTATTTATTGAACCCCCTTCTGGGGTCAGGCACTGGGCTTAGATGTTTTGCAAATTTGTAACCTCCTACTTAAGGTAGAGAATTATATGCTACTCAAATTCAAGTACCTAGTACAATCACTGCACTTAGCATGTATTTATTAAATGGGTTGACTCATTTATAATCCTCACAGTAACCTCACATGAAGAATTAATATTCCCATTTAGCTGATGCAGAAAGGCTAGGCAATTCACCCCAATCCCTGCTTCACACATATTCTTCTCTTGGCTATCAGGGCACCACACTCTCTTGGTTTCCATCCTACCTTCCCCTTGCTGGTTCTTCCTTTTCTCCCTGATCTCTTCATTTTAGTGTGCCCTATTCTCTAAATTTACTCCCTTGGTGATCTCACTGAATCTTATGGCTTTAAATACTGACAACTCTCTCATTTATATTTCCAGCCCAGACGTCTCTCCCACACTCCAGACTTGTACATCCAACTGCCGCTCTGCATCTATCGTCTCTGTTTGGAGGCCTATTGGATATTTCAATCTCACTGTGTCAAAAATTAAACTCCTTATATTCCCTCACGTGCTGCGTTCCCCAGCTCAGCAATGACAACTCCACCCTTTTTGTTGCTCAGGCCAAAACCATGGCACTATCCCTGACTGCTCTCTTTCTCTTAAACCCTATCCATCCTCTATCTTCAAAACAGACCCAGTTTGGGACCTCTTGTACATCCTCCAGCATTGATATCCTGGCCTGAGCCTCTCTTATCTCCTGCCCAAATGACCGCAGCAGCTGATGGGTCTCCCTGCCTCTATCCTTTGTCCCCTAATGCTGCAACTAGATCCTGCCACTCTGCTCAAAACCCTACAATGCACCCCATTTTACTCAGAGGGAAAAAACGGCAAAATCTTTAACAGTCTGCAAGGCCCAACATGACCTACTGCCCTCTCTTACAGGTGAGATTTCATCTTTAATTATCCCCTCACTCCCTGAGATCCAGCCACCCTGGCTCTTGCCTTTGTTCTAGCTGTTTCCTCTGCCTAAAATACTTTTCCTCCAAAAATTCACAATATTCACCTACCTTAAATCTTTACCCTAATCACACTTTCTCAATGAGCCTCTGGGACAGCGCTACTTAGTTAACTGAGATAAATACAAAAAATAAAAATGTGTAGAACTTTTCCAGCAACCTGACATTGCCCTGACATCCTTGCATGTGGCTCTGGAGCAAGGGGTAGGTCAATCCAGGCATTGCTGCACTTGGGGGTGAGTCATATGCGGTGTGAGTTTACACGCTAGTCATCCAGAGTAGAACTGTAAACTCAGTCCACAACAGATTGGAATTTAAAAAACTAGTTCCCTGCGATCATGAGTTTGAGAAGAATTAACTTCTAGAGAGCACATGGCTGTTGAGGAGGCTGTTCAGTGTTAAATTGGGACTTGGAGATTGGGGAAGGATTTTCTCCATTGTCTCCAGTCCACCTGACACTTTCATGCTCATACAAATTCATTCTCCTCTTTTTTCTCTCAATTTATTGAGGATCTTTATGCTCTTTGTCTCCTAGAAAGTTGTGTGCGATCCACTCCGTTAACTTGGTGAGGGAAGGGGGAGAGGTAGAACTATAGAGACAAAGAACACAGCTGCTGATCATGACAGCTGCTGCTTCTGTTACTGAAACTGGGAATTAACTGAATTGGAGAGATTGGATAGAATTAGCAAGCTGTTGGATGGATCCTCTGGGAATAGGTTCCCAGAGAGCTGGTAGGGATGGAGGTTTGGGGAGGAGGGATGAGGTGGGAAGCTCCCTGAAGACCCTGTGGGTGAGCACTCGCCCTGGTGCAGCTGGAGCTGCGATGAGCTCTCTCTTGAGCTGAGGGGGCTCAGTCTCCCCAGCTTTGCCCCTTATCAGAATCATTACCTACCCCCACCCCTGAGAGCACACATTTTCCTCCTTTTCTTTCTATCACCTGTGGCAAAGTAGTTATCTTGATCAGGGAAGCATGAAGGGCCCTGACATTTTAATTATCATCTGTCTCCTTGAACAACAAGAATAAGAGGAAAAACAAATCCCCTAAGAGTTACCTGCTGGAGGGTTTTGCCAGGTCTCATTTTACCCTCACTCTCTTTGTCTAGTTAAGCAGGATCTGGACTGGGAGTTACAGAAAAGAGGGCCTATGAAAATGCAGCACCAGGCAGCCAGCAGAGTGGAGTTGAGATGGGCTCCAGGAGGCGGGCCGGGCAGTGTGAGGAGGACTGCACCATCCTGGATCTGTTACTCAGGACTTCGACAAATCGTAAGCAAGTTACATAATTTCTCTTCACCTCTCTTTCCTAATCTGAAAATCGGGCTAATACCAATGCTACTAGATTGATGTAAGGATTATATACCCAAAAGCTATATAAGGCCCTGAGCACAGACTCAGATACCTCGTAGTGCTCAAATAGTAGGCAGTGGTGGCAGGTGCTTTTGGTGAGTAATGTTAATGTGAATTTTACAAATTTCTGTGCCCCTTTTTTCACTTTTACCTCTGCTTCACGGTAGAAGACAAAATAAGCCCCTCCTCGTAAGGTGTCCACATACTAATCCCTGAAACCTGTTCATGTAATTTGGATATTCGTCCCCTTCAATTCTCATGTTGAAATGTGACCCCCCAATGTTGGAGGCAGGCCTAGTGGGATGCATTTGGGTCATGGGGGAGGATACCTCATGAATGGCATGGTGCCCTCCCCGAGGTAATCAGTGAGTTCTTGCTCTATTAGTTCACACAAGAACTGATTGTTAAAAAGAGCCGGCACCTCCCCCTTTCTGTTGCTCCCTCTCTTGCCATGGGATATGCCAACTCCTCCTTCCCGTTCTGTATAATTGTAAGCTTCCTAAGGTCCTCACTGGGAGCAAATGCTGACACCATGCTTCTTGTACAGCCCGCAGAACTGTGAGCCAAATGAACCTCTTTTCTTTATAAATGACCTGGTCTCAGGCATTCCTTTGTAACAATGCAAGTGGACTGACACCTGGAGATCTGTTACGTTACATAGCAAAGGGGAGTGAAGGTTGCAGATGAAATTAAGATTGCAGGAGGCGGAGGTTGCAGTGAGCTGAGATTGTGCCACTGCACTCCAGCCTTGGAGACAGAGTGAGACTCCATCTCAAAAAAAAAAAAAGGAGATTGCTAATCAGCTGAATTTATCATGGATTATCCAGGTAGGCCCAGTGTAATCACAGGGTCATTAAAAGCAAAAGAAAGAGGCAGAAGAGAAGGTCAGAGTGATGCAATGTCAAGTCTCACCCTCTGTTGCTGGCTTTGAAGATGGAGGAAGGAGCTACAGACCAGGGGATGTGGGAAGCCTCTAGAAGCTAGAAAAGGAAAGGAAAGGGATTATTCCCTAGAGCCTCCATAAGGAATGTAATTCTGCCAATGCCTTGATTTTATTCCCATGAAACCCCTTCAGACTCTGACCTCCAGAACTGTAGAATAAATCTGTGTTGTTTTAAGCCAGTAATTTTGTGGTCACTTATTACAGCAATAGGAAACTAAAATATATCTCACTCTATTTGGTATGTACAGATCTGCAGGAAGGAAAAGTTCTTATTTAATAGTCATTTAATATTGAGCGCATGCTCACTGTGTTCCTGCTGTTTATAAAGTGTTGTTCTAAGGTTTTAGGGAGAGTAAAAGGAACGTAAAACTATCTGTGAGGACTTACCATCTAATTGGAGAAAATAGATATGTATATACGAAATCTATGACACAAAGTAGTTTAACAAGGGGGCATTCATTGTGGACCTGTGAGTTTGAAGGGATGGCTGGGATCTGGATATTCACAGGTTTGACACTCATATGAAATTATGTATGTTTCATCATGTATGTATGAAAGGATGCAGCCAGTCAGACTTTCTGCCTTTGTGATTGGTAAAGATAGACAATAGTGCAGAAGTGAGGATGTGTCCTAACTCAATTGCTTCTTAGATGGCAACTCTAGGACACACCACTGTAACTTCTTCATCAGTAAAATGTAGAAAGGACTCAGAGGATTTTTATAAGGATTAAGTGAGACATGACCTATGAAAGTACTTTGTAGACTGTAAAGAATACATAAAAATGAGCTTTTCTTCCCTAATCTCTTTTGTAAAAGTTGATAGTCTATATCCAACTGGCATCCTCAATACTTAAGCATAAAAGCTGATGCAAGTAACCTCTGGCTTAATCTAGAGACTGCCAGATAAAAACCAGGGGTGCTTCTGGGAAATTGTTAATTACAAGCAGACAACTCTTTTTGTATAGACAGGCATCTCTATAAACACCAGAACACAGCAGCTTTTAGAAAACCAATTCTAGGAAGTAGAAACTTTTGCTTAGGATCATAGGATAAGCAAGGTGGCAGAAAGTGGCAGGTCTTTCATAATTCTTTCATGATTCTGTCTAGATAGAAGGGATTAATTTCAAATGTTGGAGCATCAGGGTAGGATTCACTCTGCATAAAAGCTCTCTGCGGGTACAAGGATATGTGGAGGATTAGAGCCTCAGGGTGGTATTGACAAAGAAGTACAGATAAATTCCCAGGGACTGGATCCCAAAGCAGTGTCTTGTCTGTCAGCCATTTCTACTTTTTCCCTGGTCTGAGACCATACAGCTCCATGGGCCAGTAGTCACTCTCAGACCTTCCCAGTCTCAGCCCACCCCATAAGCTGCAAATGGGTTGAGGCCTGCAGAAGTTCTTTGCAAACTGGAAAGCAGTGGCTCTCAAAGTTTGATTCTGGACTTGGCAGTGCCAGTAGCACCTGTTAGAAATGGAAATTATTGGCTCCCACCCCATACCTACTGAGTCAGAAACTCAGGTTGTAGTCCCAGCACTCTGCTTCAATAAGCCCTCCAGGGGATTCTGGTGGCTGCTACAGTTTTAGGACCACTGCTATCCAGTTATAGCATTATTCCTTTCCTGAAAGGTTTCCCTGCATTTCTCCTTCCCTACCTTGGGATGTATGACACTTTCCTCTGGTCTTCTAGTTAAGGGGACAAACAATCTCAGTATTACCACTAAGAGGCTGTGATCCCAGAAACTCCTTAGTCTGAGGCAAATTTAGATAGTTGGCCACTTGAGGCAGGATTTCATTCGTTTAGAGAGAGCTCATGAACTGATGGCCATGGGTCCAGATGAGCCCATATTTGCAATCCGCAATTTTTAAAAAGGTAATTAAGGGATCAGCATTTAAAAATCAGTAGATTTTACCTAAAAATCAGAAGTGCTGGCTCCTCTTACAAAATTGGACATGTTGGTCACATAGGGCACACATTCTCATATGGAAATACTAGGCTGGAACACAAGAGCCCTTCCTCCTATAGAGATGAGCAGTGCAAGATCTTTAGTCTATGGTATCTCTCTCTCTCTAGCATCTTTCTTGCTGGCCCCTCTATCCACTCTCAGCACCACAGCCCCCCAGTTTAGGCCTTTACTGAGCCCGTTCTGGCCTATTGAAACATCTTCCAACCTGCAGAAGGCTAGGAACATGAGTTTAGCATCAGGCAGAGCTGATTCAACACTGCTTCCATCCATCCATCCACCAATCCATTCATTCATTCATCTATTTGTTCATCTTTGTCTGTATCCTAGAGTAAACCCTTATTAGGCAAAATGTGACAGATACAGATATAGAAAGTATAGCAATTTACGTAACCAACTGTGTCTGATCTTTCCCCTCTGTAATTTGAATGAGAATCCTAGCAACCTGTTCATGGAGCTGTGAGGATAAGATGAAATCAGATTAAAAGCCTTACCACAGGCCTGCCACACCCAAGAAATGCTGATTCCTTTTCACATTACGTCTCACCTCTCCAATTCCTCCTGCCGCATTTGTCACCATAACCAGCACTGATCAAGTCACTCTGCAGTTCAAAGACCGTCACAGGGCTCTCGCCATTTATTCAACCAAGTGTCCACTCCTCAGCCTTGTATTGATGGTCTTCCCCTGTGCTTTAAACACACCCTATAAACTCACTGATCCCAAACGCTCTTCCAATGTCTGTCTCTTCCTCCTGGAACATATCCCATGCTCATCTTTCCTGTAAACACCTTCACAAAATATTTCAGATGTCGATTTCTCCAAGAAGTCCTTCTTAATCTTCTTAAACTTGAAAATGGCTCTTTTCATTTTTCATCTATCATATTTTAATGTCTTTTGGGAATATATTATATGTATCCTAGCATTCTTGTAGGACCTGGCACAGGGTAAGATATACATACAAACCTGTGGGTGGCAAGCACGTTCAGAGATTATTGTATTGTGACGTGACAAGCAGGATGATAAAGAAGCATACAGTGCCCTAGGGATATAAGGACACCAGACTCGTCTTCAGAGGGGCAGGGAAGGCTTCTGGGAGATGAGGACTCTTAAGGCTGGGTAGAGATTTTCCAGCTGAAGGACATTGGGGTACGCCCTAGTTTCTATCATCAGGTAGTTCGTTGGGCTATTTCATCTGTTCATGCCCAAATTAGTGGTTTGGGCCATGCATCCTCTGAGGATGGAGACAACTCAAATGTCTACCATTGTCAGGAAGGTAACACAAGTAGTGAGACAGGAAAGATATGAGGGACGCACACAATAGACTGAAGATCTTGCACTGCTTCCCTCTAAAGGAGGCAGGGCTCCTCTGTTGCAGCCTAGCATTTCTGAGCAAGAATGCATGCTCTGTGTGATCAGGTTGTCCAATTTTGTAAAAGGAGCCAGAACTTCTGACTTTTAGTTAAATATCTACTGATTTTTAAATGTTTATCCCATATTTACCTTTTAAAATAATTGCAGATCCCAAATATGGGCTCCATTGATGAGCTGTCCCTTACCTTCCCATTGGTCTTTTCAGGCCAGTGTTTAATCCTTCACCACCAGCACTCAGGCTCCCGTTGCTCCAGCACCCACTCCACTGAGGCTCTTTATAGGAATTGATGTGGTTATTTACTGAGCCTCCGGAGGGTTTACTCTGATACCACAAGGATTTGGGAAAGTACAACAGATTTTAGAGCCAAGAGGCTGTGAGCGGTCTAATTCTCCTTACCACTGATGATAATGACATATTTTTTTTCTTGATTGTGACTAATTATATGATTTTTTGTGTGTTCCTGATAAATGTGTTAAGTAGTAGGTAACTTAATTTTGATAACATACATTTTAAGAAGAATGTTAGAATCATGTCGTAGCAAGAAACACTGTATGAAAAAGTGGTGCTATTACTAAACTTAAAGGTAGAGGTATTACTAAGATAAAATTACTCAAATTTTCACCTTTGATCACATTTTGTTTTTAAAGTGACACTTTGAGACGTTTAAAACTTGCTCTGAAATGTACTGTGCTCTCACCAGATAACCTGTGCACAAATATACACACACTCATAAACTTGCACTTGTGCATGAAGAGATCACGAGTTCTGTTTGCCTGAGATTATTTTCTGCTCTCTGCTACTCTGATTGGCTTTCCTTGAGACCAAAGAAAGCACTCAATACCTCATGTATCTTAAGTGATTAAAATTACCTCATAACAGAATAGTACAATTTTCACATTGGTAGCTGTGAATATGAATTAATATCTTTGCAAAGGAGTACAAAAATTTTTGTTTAAGCAATGTTACATTAGAATGTTTATCCCTATACAATTTTAGATTGTGTTTATTGAAATATCAGTTAAAAACTACATAAGGCTTATGAAAATAAGAGTTGCTTTAAATTCTGGTCTGTTTATTTTTGTCAGCGAAATAGTTTCTCTACAGAGAATGCCACTGAAAAAAGGGGTGAAAATAGGCCAAGAAGCACCATGAAAATTAACAAAAGCTCAGAATGCCCTTGTGAATACACATTATCTTCTGTGTTTCCAGAATGTTTACTAGTGAATGTACCTAGTGTTCTATAAAATGCTTTCATTCACTATTTCACTTCATGAAGATTTCTACACAGCAAATATATTCTCATTATTTTAGTGAAATTGTTACTCATGTAACTGATTTGAACTAGTTAAATTCTGTATAGAATAAAAATGCAGCTTACTTTGAAGAACAGGGGAAAAACACAGTTCTAAGCCACATTTACTTTCCTCTAATTTTGAAAGATTTTCCAGCTTTTTAAAAAATAAGAATTAGCATAAAGTATTTCCTGGGCATCTCTTAAGGCTGAAAACTAAAGAAAATTGAAATAATGGCCCCTGTGTTTGGCTTCCTTCCTGCATAACTGAAAACTCTTCCATATGTTTGCTGTCTTACCCCTCCCCACCCCCCACTCAATATCTTTTGGATTTCTAAAATGACTGATCTTGTCTTCCTGTTTCTCTGTTTTGGCTGTTATTGTCTGAGAACAGTAGGAGGTTCAAATAAATCACTCTCTGATAGAAGGAGAATATCCCTTCTTGTTGAGATATTGTGGCTTTTTTCAATGAATTAGATCACTCAGAAGTCGGAGCCTCAAGACATTTACATGGGTAAAGAGCGCATTTTATCATTTGCACCCCGAGGTTCTTAACCCTCTTCAGATTTCCAAAAAGTCAAGGAAAAGATCAGGTTTTTTTTTTTTGGCTGTGGGCTGCCACAAATGTGACTCCATGCAAGAGAGAAGAGAGAGCACTAGAGCTATTCACGGCCAGACCTCTGCAGGGCTGATAATGTCATTGACAGTAATGCATTGACTGCTTCCTCTTTGGGCTTAAAACAGTGGACATGTCACTGTGGCAACAGTTCAGACTAAGTCAAGGACAGTGAGTTGATCACACCCAAGCACCTGGCTCAAATTAGAGCTTCTTAAGGGGCATCTGGGAACCATATTGACTGGACTCACCTCATGCCAGAGATGATTTAACGCTGAGAGACTTTGAGCTCATTATTTCACCCAGAATCGGGATATGCATTAGATTTTAAAACTCATAGGCTAGCGCGGTGCGTCACGCCTGTAATCCCAGCTCTTTGAGAGGCCAAGATGAGAGAATCACTTAAGGCCAGAAGTTCAAGACCAGCCTGGGCAACACAGAAAGACCCTGTTTCTAAAATAAATAAATAAACAAATGAATAAAAGCTAAAATAAATAAATAAAATCTAAAATAAATAAATAAATCTCTATCAACTCACTGTGTAAGGGCCTTTGTGAATGCAAAGACCATCTTTAAAATCTCCACTTCAAGTTTAATTCATATGTCCAAAAGCAAACTATTTAAATGCCATTCTCTGGCATTTTCTGTACCTATTGCTTACTAACTTTTCTAGTCAGTTGATTTTCTTTTCTCCATAGTGTTTATCTGTGCTCTTAGATTTGGTGTCCCCTCTTCCTTTATATAAAACTGTCCTTGGGAGTGATCTGGAGTCAGTCATTTCTACCTTAGTGAGAACTGGAGTATATATGTCATTTCTCCCAGATGAATCTATTTATCTGTAACAATAAGCACTCTGAGAAAAATTTTAATGATAAGAAGTTCTAACATTCAAACAGGGTGGGAGTGACCTCAGATGTGTCATAAACTTTTCCCCATGCAGTCTTAGTTGGGAGCCTGACATCTTCTTCCTTTGGTGAAACAGATTTAAATGATCGGCCATTAGCATGATGATTCTCCTGCTAATCTGGATAACCATTTAGAAGTTCTCTAATATTTCCCACATTCCTCCCTAGGAATCCTCTCCCCTGCAATATACACATTAGGTAACTTATGTTCTTGAAAAACACTGAGAAAAACTTAATGTTAAAGAGGCCTGAAAGTCAAGGAGCTAAGATAAGATTTACAAATCTCATCTCCTGCCTTTATAAAATGTGGGTTGCCATGGTGATAGAAGAATGTGAAGTAGGAAGAGATGAGGACATGTTATAAAACTTTCGTGAACATTTTCTCCTATGAATCAAGCCTGGACAAAGATATTGCTTGCTTCTCATTGTGTAAGGAAAGATAGTCAGAAACTCACCTGGATAATTTGTCTTATGATCTCTACCTTCTCTGCTGTCCTGGGACCTTCACAGGACCAGTGCTGCCAGAGGATTTCTTCTTGTACAGTTGGCATTTGAAGTCTTCTTTCTCATTTTGGAATGGAAGAGTTGGAATTTCAAATCATCACGTGTAGGATGATTTTGTTAAGGGCCAAGGAACAGAGCATACATTTGAGGTTGAACTGCACATGTGAGTGAGGTAGACCTTGTTGTTGCATCCTCAAGATTCATAGCAAGAGAGGAGGAGGGCACGGTGAGTCTTCCCTTGTCTTTTCCTAAAGAGTTCAGGAATTATGCCTTTCAAAATATGTCTCATTTACTAAGCACTCTTGGTTGAGGTCCATGAGGCTCTTATGTAGAGAGACGACTGTCAGTCACCATCTCTTTGACACTTTGTTTATAGATACTACAGGTTCACAAAAGAAATTCTAAACAAATGCACATTTCCTGACTAGAGAAATTTGGGCCCAGAGACCTCCTTAGGGTCCCTGGCTTTGGAGAACTGGACTGGATCTCAAGTGGCTTTTGTCCCTTAGGCTCAAGATCTATCGCTTAAGTCTGTTACTCGCAAGCTCGTACTAGTGTTGGCCCCACAGGCTGTACCAGTCAGAAGGCAATAAAGGGCAGAAAATAATAAACACAAGAGCAACAGAGAGTGAAATTCTCCCTAAAGTCTAGAGCATGAGAGGTCTGCCACCTACTCCCTGTGTCCTGATACCTGGACCCCATGTTGGACCCACTGGGCTCTCTACAGGGAGAATGGGAGAGAAGCAATTGTCTTCACACACTGGAAGAGGTCTGGCTCCTCTCATCACACCAGTTTTGTGAGAAAGGACAAGAGGAACTGAGGGAGAGAGACAGGTCCTACAGAGAAAATCCAAAGAGACTATTTGTGTAGACAGATGAGCTTTGAACTTTGTTGTCTGCTTATGTCCCAGTGGTACTTGGGACCTAAGGGACTATCAGTACCTGTGATCTCAATCAGCATCACTATTTGTCTTCTTCCTCCTGAAAGCTCCTCCTGGACTTGGGCAGTTTTATAAACCCTGATGCGTATGTGCTCCAGGACAGTAACCTCAATGTGTGAAGGGAGCCAAGTAGGGACAGTGGGGAGTTGGAGAGCACAATGAGGACAGCTACTCAAATCCAGCTGATTGCCATGAGAAAATGCATTATCAGATATTCCATTTTTTTTTTCAAGTGAAGCTAGGAATTCAGATTTTATGTGAATCACTTCTTCTTAGAATGCTGGCTCAGTTAAAACAAAACAAAACAAAACCCCACTTTATACCAGATATAGCCGGTGGATGGCCAGTTACCAGTTTTTGCCTTAAGGCTTAGACATTAAAACATTTTCCAAGGTTTATTTTTTATTTTATTTATTTATTTTTTTGAGACAGAGTCTCACTCTGTCACTCAGGCTGGAGTGCAGTGGTGCTATCTCAGCTCACTGCAACCTCTGCTTCCCAGGTTCAAGTGATTCTCCTGCCTTAGCCTCCCACATAGCTGAGATTACAGGCATGCACCACCACACCTGGCTAATTTTTGTATTTTTAGTAGAGACAGGGTTTCACCATGTTGGCCAGGCTGGTCTCAAACTCCTGACCTCAGGTGATCCACCTGCCTCGGCCTCCCAAAGTGCTGGGATTACAGATGTGAGCCACTGCACCTGGCCTCCGAGGTTTATCTTCATGAGTATGTTTATCTTCATGAGTATGTTTATCTTCACCTGTGTTTGGGAGGTTTATCTTCACATATGTTTGGCAAATTCAAGATAGAGTGAGTATCTAATACACAGCAAAGGGAATGCAGTAACTTATACTTTGGGAAACTCAAATATAAATAACGAAGAGTCTTGAAAGAATATATCCAGACTTCAACTGCTTCTTCCCACTTTCATTGCTTATGCCCTGATCCAAGTCACCATCGTCTCTTGCTTGGATTACTGCAATGAACTCCTAAATCATCTTCCTGTGTCTATAATTGTCCCCTACAGTTCATTCTCAGCATTGCAGCTAGAGGGATCCTTTTGAAACATGTCACATAATGGCTCTCCTCTGTTCAAAATCCCGCAATGGCTCCCATTTCACTCAGAGCCAAAGCCCAGGGCCTTACAATGACCTTAAAGTCCCTCCGTGCTGTGGCCTTGTTCCCCTTTGACCTCATTGTCTACTCGTTTCTCCCCTGCTCACTCTGCTCATGCCCTCCCAGCTTTGGGCTTCTGCACTGTCTGTTCCCATGGCCTGGACTACCCTTCCCCCAGATATCAATGTGTGCTTGACTCACTTGAATGAAGAAGCCACTCTAGCGATATAGTTTGGATGTCCTCTCCAAATCTCATGTTGAGATATAATCCCCACTGTTGGAGGTGGAGCCTGGTGGGAGATGTTTGAATCATGGCGGCAGATCCCTCATGAATGACTTGGGTCATCTCCTTGGTAGTAGGCTCTCACTCTGAGTTCATGAGACCTGGTCATTTAAAAATGTATAGCATCTCCCGCTACCCCACTCCCTCTCTCACTCCTGCACTCACCGTGTGAAGTGCCTGCTCCTGCTCTGCCTTCTGACATGAGTGAAAGCTCCCTGAGACCTCCTCAGAAGCCTAATAGATACTGGCGCCATGCTTGCACAGCCTGCAGAACCATGAGCCAATCAAACCTTTTTTCTTTATAAATTACCCAGTCTCAGGTATTTCTTTATAACAATACAAGAATGGCCTAATACACCTAGCATTCTATTCAACATTGTCATTGGTGTTTGCCCCTGGCACTATCCTATTACCTTTACCTTGCTTTACTTTTTCCTGTCATCCATAGTACAACATATCCCCTTCAACAAAAAACTTAATGTATTCATTATAGTTATTGTTTATGGATTTCTCCTCCCATTGGAATGTATGCTCTGTGAGGATGAAAACATTTGTCTGGGCCGGGCGCGGTGGCTCAAGCCTGTAATCCCAGCACTTTGGGAGGCCGAGACGGGCGGATCACGAGGTCAGGAGATCGAGACCATCCTGGCTAACACGGTGAAACCCCATCTCTACTAAAAATTACAAAAAACTAGCCAGGCGAGGTGGCGGGTGCCTGTAGTCCCAGCTACTCGGGAGGCTGAGGCAGGAGAATGGCATGAACCCGGGAGGCGGAGCTTGCAGTGAGCTGAGTTCCGGCCACTGCACTCCAGCCTGGGTGACAGAGCAAGACTCCGTCTCAAAAAAAAAAAAAAAAAAAAAGAAAAGAAAACATTTGTCTGTCTTGTTTACTGACCTATCTCAATGCTTATGCTGGTGCTTGCACAAAGCACAATGGGAGTGCTTACCATGTCTTTGCGGTGAATGAATGAATGAATGGCATCATGCATGGAAACCCATCTCTGCAGAAGACCCATGCCCTAACAGTTCCTAATGCTGTGGAGGACAAGGCCTGCCGCTTGTGGCCTGTGGTGTGGCTGGATTGAGTCTGGAGATGGAGTGGTGACTTAATGTCTCAGGCACTGCACACAGTGTGTGTGATAGAAAACAATGGGCTCATTCGGTTTTGCCTCTGAAGGTGCTACAGGAGCTCATGAGCCTGGAAGTGGTGGGTCTGATACAGCGCACAAGGAGCAGAGCCCCTGGCTTCCACTGCCTTTTCGAAATCTGGTCTAAAATGACATCTCTTTGGCAAAAGCTTGTCCCCAGAGCCCTGACTAATGTTCCATTAAGACCTTGAGGTAGCAAAACAGTTTCTCCTAGGAGCTCGAATGAGCCCTGGCAGAAAGACAGACAATCCATCTCCGTGTGCTGGCAATTGGCCTTGGCTCAACATCTGTTCCTTCATTTTTCCTGTTACCACACACACGCCAAGTAATTTTCAACTCCATTAATGCAGATTTCCTACCACAGCATCCACCATCCTCACCCCTTCTCAGCGAGCTTTCTGCAGGCCCACTCTTAGCAGAGGAGACATTCCCAGGGTGTGATCCTAAGTGAACTTTACTGAGGGAGTTGATGTATCAGTGCAATCTTATTTCAACCTTGGTCCATTGCACACGTTTTTTCTCTTCAATGCTTTACAAATATATTTTTAAGTATTTTATTTAACAACATTACATATTTTTAGTAGGAGGGTTGGTTAAGGTAACCTAGCCTACCATTACGGGAAAACAGAAACTGAAGTTCAAGTTTTTTTTTTTTTTTAACTTTTATTTTAAATTCACGAGTACATGTGCAGATTTGTTACATAGGTGAACTTGTTTCATGGGGGTTTGTTGTACAGATTATTTTATCACCCAGGTATTAAGCCTAGTACCCATTAGTTATTTTTTCTAATCCTCTCTCTCCTCCTGTGCTCCATCCTCTGATAGTTCTCAGTGTCCAGTGTTCCCCTCTTTGTGTTCATGTGTTCTCTACATTTAGCTCCCACTTTTAAGTGAGAACATGTGGTATTTGGTTTTCTGTTCCTGCATTAGTTTGCTAAGGATGATGGCCTCCAGTTCCATCCATGTTTCTGCAAAGGACATGATTTTATTCTTTTTTATGGCTGCATAGTATTCCATGGTATATATGTACCATATTTTCTTTATCCAGTCTACCATTAATGGGCATTTAGGTTTATTCCATGTCTTTGCTATCATACATAGTGCCAAAATGAACATATGTATGCATGTGTCTTTATGATAGAACAATTTATATTCCTACAGGTATATACCCAGTAATGGGGTTGCTGAGTCAAATGGTAGTTCTGTTTTTAGGTCTTTGAGGAATCACCAAACTACTTTCCACAATGTTTGAACTAACTTACATTCCCACCAACAGTGTATAACTGTTCCCTTTTCTCCACAACTTCACTAGCACCTGTTATTGGTACGAGATGATATCACATTGTGGTTTTGATTTGCATTTCTTTAATGATTAGTGATGTTGAACTCTTTTTCATACGCTTTTCAGCCACATGTATATTTTCTTTGAAAAGTATCTGTTCATGCCCTTTACCCACTTTTTAATGGGGTTATTCATTTTTTCTTATTTGTTTGAGTTCCTTAAAGATGCTGGATATTACACCTTTGTCAGACCCATAGTTTGCAAAAATGTTCTCCCATTCTGTAGGTTGTCTGTTTACTCTGTTGATAGTTCAATAGAACTATCTTTTTCTGCATTGTACAAAGTTTAAAGGAAAACTGCACCTAGTACATCACTATATGGGCAAAACTTTGAGGTTGAGTGCATGAATTGCTTACCATAGCAAAAAGGCTCTAATCCTGACTAAAACTCCCCATCCATCATCTGCCCAACCTTGTCCCACCTAGAGGAAGCTTAGTTATTATGACTACCTGGGGAAGGGCCTGAAAGCCAGCCAGAGGCTAAAAATCCAGGGAAAGGAGTCTGCAGAGAGCTGTCCTGTGAGAACTATGGACGTTCCTTAGTTACCTTGACAGATGAGGCCTGAGAGGGCAGCTCTCAGCCTCTGGAGCTCTTGAGAGTTAGGAAAGGAACCAGATTTACTTTAGTGGCCCACTGGGAGAAGAAGTCAAGAGCTTTGAGGTTGGCCTGGGTTGGGCGTTTTCATTGAGCTGGTCTACACTCTCCCCAGTTTGGGTCACATTTAATTCTTCCTTCAGGCCTTGGCTTATCTTATACTTTTACCTCCCAACCCAATCCCATCCATCTTAAAGGCTAACCATATAGCTCCCTCTTTTATGGACCCTTCCTAATGACCCTCATCCAGTAAATCCAGCATCTGGAGAGGGCCTTGAATCCCCAATTCCCTTACCACACAGCTTACATTCCATTGCTTTGAGTTATTTCAGACATATTGATTCTTTTATCCTACTACTTTATCAAATCATATCCTCTGGACCACAGTGCTGTTACAATAAGGTTATAACAGTGAGGGCCTCAGGGGAGATGGCATGAATTCTAGGTCAGCAGGATAGTATGACATTAAGGGCTTGACATGTGGTTTCAATGTGAAGAACAATGATATCCACACTGGAGGTATGTACCCCAAGGGGTTCACAAGATGATCCCCTCAATTAAGAGAAGATAGTGTTAGAATTCCTATTTAGATTTACTTTTAAATTTTACCCTCTGAAGATTTCTACTGAGAATGTGATTTGTTACATATACATTATATTAGTACAGCAGCATACATGTACACATTTTATAAATTTTTATATATGTGTATATACATACAGTCGTGCATTGCATAACGATGTTTTGTTCAACAACAGACAACATACATGACAGCATTCCCGTAAGATTATAATGGAGCTGAAAAATTCCTATCACCTAGTGATATCAGCCATTATAACATCATAGTGCAATTACTTTATTTTTTAAAATGTAGCCTAAGTGTACAGTGTTTACACAACATACAATAGTGTACAGTAATGTCCTAGGCTTTCACATTCACTCACTACTCACTCCCTGCCTCATCCAGAGCAACTTCTAGTCCTGGAAGCTCCATTCATGGTAAGTGCACTCTATAAGTGTACTGCTTTTTATCTTTCATGTTGTATTTTCACTACACCTTTTCTATGTTTAGATGCACAAATACCATTGTGTTATGATTGCCTATAGTATTCAGTACAGTCACATGCTGTACAGGTTTGTAGCCTAGGAGTAATAGGCTGTACCATATAACCTTGCTGTATAGTAGGCTATATCATCTAGGTCTGTGTAAGTACACTCTATGATGTTCACACGATGATGAAATTGCTTAATGATGCATTTCTCAGAAATATTTTAAATGACGCATGACTATATTGGAGAGGCTAAGTCAAAATTATTTCAGAGATGGAGTAGGCAATTTAAAAAGCTTTGAGATTATTGGAATATACTTCCAAACAGAAAGTAAACATCTTGATCTGTCTATGTGTGCATGAATAAAATGAAAAGCGATCATCTGATTTTTAGAGGAAACAGTTGATAATGTTTATCATAAAGAGTATAACCCCAAACCACTGACATTTTTTTTTGCTATGGGTAAATCCTATGACTTTTGAGGAATCTTCCCTTTAAAAGTGTTTGGTTCTGAGATTCCAAAATAAAAACGAGCAGTTTATTGATATTTACTAATTGTGGGACCAGGGATAGTGAGAATTAGATGCTAGGTAAAGGTACTCAGTAAGTTGAAGCTGGATGGATCCTCTCAAGTCCTTAATTGCTAAGTGTAGCTTTGTGTCTGCGAAGGTAGGGGTGAAGAAGAGAAAATTAAGTGCCTAGAGGAGACAGGCCCAATGGATGGATTCAAGAGATGGTGCCAATTTCATCAAATCTGATTGTACAGTAAAGGGTTAGCCAGCATGCCTGGGTCATTCAAACCATTTATATTCCAAAGAAAAGATTGGTCCTTGTCTGTCTCCCAGAAGATGACATCTAAGTTCTTGAAAGATCCTGCCCGATAAGAGTATCTTTGTATACCTGGGATCTAGGGCCTGGCTGTATTAGTTTGATTCTGGGAGGGATTAGAGACCAAATAACTACAGTCAGCCGTGTGGGTACTCTATGTCTACATGACAAATCCCCAAAAAGAATCCCCAGTAAAACCCCTTACCACCAAGGGGTGAGGGGTCACCAAGACTCAGGTGAGCTTCCCCAGTTGGCAATATTCTATACATACTGTCACATGTTGTTGCTGGGAAAATGAAGCACTGTTCACAAATTCCACTGAGACAGGATAACTAGAAGCTTGTGCCTGGTCTTCCCCGGACTTCACTGTATGCTCCTTTTCCCTTCACTGATTTTAACGTGTATCCATTCATGGTATTAAATCATACCACAAGGAAAACAGTTTTTCTGAGTACTGAGTCCTTTTAGTGAATCATTGAACCTGAGGGTAGTCTTAGGGAACTCCAGCACAGTGATGGTACATCTGTGATGTAAATCAGACCCTATCAGATGATCCTATTGCATGGAACATGAAGCTCAGAGAGGTGAAGTGACGTGCCCAAGACTGCAGAGCTGGAAAACAACAGAGCCAAGCATTCAAATCAGGACTGCTGGATACTAAAACTTGTACTCAGATTTTCTGAAATCAACTATCAGCTCTTTCACTTACTAGCTGTGTGACCTTGTCCAAATTATTTAACATTTCTGTGTCTTTAGTTGCTTCCTCTGTAAAGCAGGGATGATAAAATAGTTACTTCCTGTGTAAAGCAGAGATGATAAAAACAGCCTCAGAGGGCTATTGCAGTTATGAGGATTTAATGAGATAGTGCATGTAAAGATACTTAGAAGAATGCCTGGCGTACGGTAAACACTTAGCAATTATTAGTTTGTGTAATTGCAATGATGAAAGCAGTACTTAAGACTAGATGTATTCTAAACATGAAGAAGCAGGAGACTAGCTATATTACTGTGTGTGTGTATGTGTATGCATGCACACATACACATACATACACATATCAGCTATTCCCAAATCTCATCCCTGCTTCCCCTCCATGCAGCCATTTACTTCATGTGCTGTTGGCTCAGATGGACCATATCATACTGAAGAGAAAGGCCTGGATTCTATGCTCCTTCTCTGTTCTGTTGGATGTAGCTCCATTGTCAATGGCATCCATCTTTGCTTTAGGTATCCTGATGCTGATGATAGAGTAGAGAGAAAGAAAGAACTTCAGTGCTTGATGATATTCTTCAGCTGCTCAAGTCTGGGAGTTTGCTTTTCTTTTGCACTTGTAGTTATAAGATATAATACGTTTGATTACTGTTTAAGTCACTTTGAGTTACGGGATGCTTTGTAACTTGAAACCAAATGTCTTTTAACTGATACACAGTGATACTTGGTTGATTTTTCACTTTGCTACTCTGTCTTGGAAAGTCTAATGGCAAGGAAACTCTTCTTCCCTTCTATCAGTTGAAGTCCTTCAGTTACAGGAAAGAGAAAACCAACTCGAACTGACTTGATCAGAAAAGGGGTTATATTTATTCACGTAACAGGCAATTCCTGACCTTCAAGTGAGCGTCAGGTGTGGTTTGATTGGGGCTCTAGCTCCATGTCTCTATGTTTTTAGAGCTCTATCTTTCTGTCTGTGCCAGCTTCATCCTTAGGTTGTCCTTTTAAGACAACTAAGAGGCATATTCTGTCTGTTTCCCTTCCAGAAACTATTTCCTACCTCCTGGTGCCTCCACTCTAGGTGGAGGCCTACTTTTGTTTAGTTGTGTCTTAGTCTGCTTGTGCTGCTATAACAAAATACCATGATGGGGTGGCTTATAAACAACAGAAATTTTTTTCTCACAGTTTTGGAGGCTGGGAAGTTCAAGATCAATGTCTAGTGAGGGCCTACCGCCTGTTCATAGACAGTAACTTCTTTCTTGCTGCATCCTCACATGGTGGAAGGGACAAGGAGGTCTCTATCCAACTCTTTCATAAAGGTACTAATCCCATTCATGAGGACTCTACTCTTATGACATAATCAACTCCCAAAGATCCCACCTCCTAGTATCACCTTGGGTGTTAGGATTTCAATATATGAATTTAGAGGGGGTGGACACAAATTTTCAGTCCAGAGCATTCTGCCCTTGGCCCCTAAAACTGTCATTCTCAAATGCAGAACACATTCATTCCATCCCAATAGCCCCAAAAGTCTTAACTCATTCCAGTATCAACTCAAAGTCTAAAGTCCAATGTCTCATCTAAATATCATCTAAATCAGGTAAGAGTGAGACTTAAGGTTTGATTCATTCTGAGGGCAATTGTTCTCCAGCTGTGAACTCGTGACATCAGACATGTAATATGCTTCCAAAATACGATGGTGAGACAGGTATAGAATTAACATTCTTATTACAAAAGGGAGAAATAAGGTCTTGAGCAAGCCTGAAACCCAAAAGGGCAAATCCTTTAGATCTTAAAGCTCAAGAATAATCCTCTTTGGCTCAATGTTGTGCCCTCCAGGCCCACTGTGGCAGAGGTCCCACCTTTTGAACCCACTGGGATGATAGTTCTAACCCCCTAAAGCTTTGCTGGGCAGTAATTGGGCCCTCACAGCTCCAGGCAGCTCTGTCCCCAAGGCTATGCTGGGTGCTTACCATGCTGCACTGAGGCCACTGGTTCTGCACCTGGGACAGCCGAGGAGCATAGTTCTGGAGTATGGAGAACAGAGCCTGTGATGTGAGACAGCATGGACAGCACTCATAGAGGTCTTGTGGGTTCAGGGGGCCTCTCATTTGCAGGTGGTCCCTCTTAGATAATAGCTTCTGCTTTTTGTTGAGATGGTTGACTAATCTTATCAGTAGTTTTTTTTTTTTTTTTTCTTTTTTTTCTTTTTTTTTTTTTTTTTTTTAACCACATCCTTAGAATACTCACCTGAACTGGCTTTCTTTTCAGTATGGATAGGCTGAGAATGTTCCAAATTGATAAAGTCTGCTTCTCTGTTGATGAACAACTGCATCTTTAAGTCATCTTTCTCTTCTTTCATTTTACTACAAGCAATCAAAGAAGCCAAGGGGCACCTTCAACCCTTTGCTTAGAAATGTTCTCAGTCAATTTTACCACTCACAAGTTCTACTTTCCACAAAAGCCTAGAACATGAGCAAAATTCAGCCAAGTGCTTCACTACTTTATAGCAAGGATCACCTTTTCTTCAGTTTTCAGTAATGTGTTCCTCATTTCAGCCTGAGACCTCATCAGAATGGCCTTTACCACCCAGATTCCTACCGACATTCTGTTCAAGATTCCTTAGGTATTCTCTTGGAAGACTGAGGCCTCTTCTTAGCGCTCTTTTCTTTCTGGGCCCTCACCATAATTACCCTTAAAGACCAGTGCATAACAATGGGGCCTTTCCTAGTATGTACCTCAAAACTCTTTCAGCCTCTATCCATTACCCAGTTCCAAAACCACTTCCACATTTTCAGGTATTTATCGCAGGAGCACCCCCTTCTCAGACAAGTTTTCTGTCTTAGTTTATTTGGGCTGCTTCAACAAAATACCACAGGCAAGGTAGCTTATAAACAATAGAAATTTATTTCTCTCAGTTATAGAGGCTGAAAAGTCTGAGATCAAGGCAGTAGCAAATTTGGTGTCTGGTGAGGGCTCACTTTCTGATTCGTAGACGGTGCCTTCTGGTTGCATCCTTACATGGCGAAAGGGGTAAGGAGTCTCTCTGAGGCATTTTTTATAAGGGCATTAATTCAATCCATGAGGGCTCCACCCTTATGACATACTCACCTCCCAAAGACCCCACTTTCTAATACCATCCTCTAGCAGGTTAGGATTTCAACATATGAATCTGGAGAAATGCAGACACAAATATTCAGCTCATAGTAGTGTTTAACAGAGATGCCCCGATCTCAGAGAAGGCGGGCTCTCAGTCTGGTTTAAAGGGGGGTATGCAAATCAGTTCTGCATAAGCAAATGACTTTGGGAATGTCTATGAATGACATGTTTCCATCACTAATGGGAGGAAGGTATGTGAGGAGAAATGGTGCCCCGTGCCTTTTGTCACCTCTGCCTATTGCCACTGAATACACATGTGTGAGGATGGAGCTGCTGCAACAAAAAGACCAAGCAAATCATGGAGATGTTATCTCAAAACCACTGAATCAATGTCAGTAAACTCTCATTCTCCACCCTCTTATTCTTTCACAATAACAAACCACATTAAGGAGGGGTCCTTTTGTTTCTTTTGGCTAAAAACATTCTTGACTAATACAGAATGCCAGCAGCAGCCAGGGTTACATGCTTCCTCATTTACACTCTTAAGGAGAGAGAAGCTAGCATTAACAGTAACCACTCACTAAAAGTCCTAAACTTCACTCTGCTTCAACCATCCCTGCAACAATCACTATGGCACTAGGGATGACCTAACTCTGATTGCCTTAGTCCGAAACAGGGCCAATCTCTTTCAAACCAGAAAGGGAATGCAGGATGGTGTCTTAGTCATTTTGGGCTACTGTTACAAAGCACCATAGACTGGGCAGCACATAAACAACAGAAATTAATTTCTCACCGTTCTGGAGGCTGGAAGTCAGAGATCAGTTGCCACTATGGTTGGGTCCTGATGAGGACTCACTTCCGGTTGCAGACTGCTTTCTTCTTATTGTATGCTTACACAGCAGAAAGAGGGCAAGAGAGCTCCCTGGGTCCTTTTATAAGGGCACTAATTGATGAGGGCTCCACCCTTATGACCCAATCACCTCCCGAAGGCCCCATTTCCTTATACTATCACTTTAGGGTTTTGGATTTCAATATATACATTTTGGAGAGATGCAAACATGCAAACATTCAATCCATTGCAGATGGTTCGGGAGGAAATAACGACAATGTCTACTACACACCTTAAATCACATGGGCAAATATTAATAAGCACTGTAGTGGCCGTGGAGGTGTACTGCATGGATGTCTCTTTAAAAGAGCTTTCTGTTGTGTGCGTATTCAGCTGACAGCCTCCAGCAGTGACTTCTGTGGACCCACCATGGTGTTCAAGGCAGGGTTATTAGATCCAGGCCATTCCTGCTTACTGCAGGATTCCTCTCCTTCCAGTCTTGTTCTTGGGCTTCCCATTGGCTTGGCTGAGACTTCCCCAGAAAACACTGTGCTCTGAAGCAGCTTCTAACCACTCTCTGTCACTCATTCCATTCACAAGAGTTGAACCTTTCTATTGGTCTGATGCCCCTTGGCACTCCCCATACACAACTCCTCCTGCTCCTTCTCTGCCTTATCTTCACAGGCATTTCCTCCAATAAATCTCTAGCACAACTAATTTTTTCATTGTGTCTGCTCATCAGAGGCCCAAACGGACACCAGCGTCTCCTGCACAGTTCAGTGCTTCACATGTTTGAGCACAATTACCCTGAAAGGGAATTCCTCCTTAAATTTTGCACCCTGGGAGCTTCACTTGTATTCCTAATCCCAGCCTTGTGACGTAGTAAGCATTTCTGGCTTTGTGGGCTATTCGGTCTCTGTCACAATTGAACTACTCAACTCTGTCATTGTGAAGCAGAAGCAATATTAGAAAATACATAAATAAGTGGACATTTTGTATTTCAACAAAACTTTATTTATGAAGACAGACAGTGCCCCAATAGGGCCTGCGGCTGCAGTTTGCTGACCACTTATAGAAAGGATTGATTTGAGGTAAAGGGAAAGTAAAGAGGCAACTAAAATAGTTGAGACGAGAAATAATGATGGGCTGATTGTAACAGAAAATGAATAAAGAGAAACTTTTAACTTTCTTCATATTTTAAAAGTAATATATGTTATTTGTTAAGAAGTGAAATTTGGCCGGGCGCGGTGGCTCAAGCCTGTAATCCCAGCACTTTGGGAGGCCGAGACGGGCGGATCACGAGGTCAGGAGATCGAGAGACCATCCTGGTTAACACGGTGAAACCCCGTCTCTACTAAAAAATACAAAAAAACTAGCCGGGCGAGGTGGCGGGTGCCTGTAGTCCCAGCTACTCGGGAGGCTGAGGCAGGAGAATGGCGTAAACCCGGGAGGCGGAGCTTGCAGTGAGCTGAGATCCGGCCACTGCACTCCAGCCTGGG